>NW_017306489.1:880301-935062 GCF_000935625.1 Nanorana parkeri
TGTTGTAAGTGGGGAGGGGAGGGGGTAAAAAATTAAGGGGGGGGGGGGGGGGGGGTTAACAAAACTAGAGCATACAAAATCTGGAGCAGCTGTCCATGGCAACCAATCAGCATATCTTTAATTTTCAAATCTTAACTGAACTGGAGGAACTGATTGGTTGCCATTGGCAACTGCTCCAGATTTTGTCTGCTCCAGTTTCGATAAATTCCTCCCATTATGTTCAAGATGACTGACCATATAAACGGGGATAACATGACTTCATGGCACCATCTAGACTCTATAGGAAACCTTTCATTTGATGGCACCAAATGATTGTTACACCGTGAATACAGAAGTGGATTTTATGGTAGCCAGCAAAGCCTTTGTTCTGGATGCTTTTATTCATTTATATGTACGTCTCTGCTTTGTTATGGCCTGGAATAAAGACTGACCCATTATAAAGCATTCTGTTTGTCTTGTCCTGTACTGTAGGGAGTTGTAGTGACTTACGAATATGTGATGGCATCTAACTTGGCTGCCGCAGCAAGAGGGAAGAGAGAAAAGGTAACAGGTGTCACAGTGACGTCATCCAAGCTGTCCATGGACCATTTTAAATCCAAGATGTGGAACTATTATACAAAGCTGGGAGATACCTGCGTTGAATGCAAAGTGTGTAAGAAGCAGTTTTCCTTCCACAATAGCACTATGGGTATGAGAGAGCATTTGCATACTGTGCACAGTTCTGGCATCCCTCAAATTAGGGAACATTCTGAACTGGACATTCCTGAACGGGAGGGGGCAGTCAAGAGACTGAAGCAAACACTGCCCTCAAATAGCATTTGTACTTCTATATCAGAACCCCAGACACAAGCAATTGCTAACCTGATATTAGAGATGATCTGCAGCGACCTCCATTCCCTTTCAGTGGTTGAAGAGAAGGGTTTTGCACGTCTAGTTACTTTCTTGGATCCAAACCTTGAGCTTCCGACTCCAATGCATCTAGCTGGTATGTTATGGCACGAATATAATGTAATGAAACAGCAGCTCAAATGTTGTCTTCAGGCTGCCCCGTCCATTGTCCTATCGATTCAGAATTGGACTGACAATTCTAAAAGGTCCTACCTCTCTGTTACAGCAAATGTTATTGACAGTAATTGGAGATTTTGTAGATACTTATTGGAGACGCACCCCGTTCACCAAGGCAAGACGGAGGATGATGACGACCTGGGAAAGCACTTACACTCTGTGCTGGTGGAGTTTGGCCTGTCTAGTAACCTAGTGTCCTGTGTGGTTCATGATAATTCACCTATGCTGTCCTCTTATTTCAAATCTTTCAAAGATACATGTGGGTGGGCCTGCCTCTGCTGCACTGCCCACATCTTACAGGGCTGTATAAAAGCAGGGCTGGAGGTTGAAGAAATGCGAGAAGCTCTGACTGCCGTTAGAGACTTGGTGAGTTACTTCCAAGAGGACTTCAAAGCCAGTTGCTTTCTAAATTCCAAACTGGAAGCTATGAACAAGCCCAGGCTGGTGCTAGATACAGAGACGTGTTGGGTCTCTACGCTGGAAATGTGTCAGAACTTGCTGGACCTCAAGTGGGCCATCCTTTCTATCCTAGAAGAACATAAGGTAGATAACTTGTCTGAGCAGCACTGGAAGTTGCTTCAGGATTTGGTGCCAATGCTGAAGACCATATGGATTGCAACATTGTTCCTGCAAGAAGAACAAAATGCTTCTATCTCCTCACTGATGCCCTGTCTCTTTGCTATATTCAATTCTGTTGGGCAAAGCTGTGAAGCCAACGGTGCCATTAAAGCTGCTGCAAATCAAATACAAGCTGAGATCTGTAGACACTGGGACATGTTAGATGAAGGAAAATTAATTGGCAATCCGGCAGTCATTGCTTCGTTTCTGGATCCTCGTTTTAAAGAGCTCAGATTTCTTAAACCATGGGCAAGAGGAGACCTACACGAAAGGGTCAAGAATATGCTTTTGGAGCCATGTGTTACCAACCTGCAGTGGTCTCTGACCTGTGTAACTAAAGGCAGCATCGACACTCTCAGTCCTCCTGTCCAAGATGGCACCCCAATTGGACTTGAAAGCATTTATGACCTTCTTCTGGGGAGAGATCCAACAGCTTACTTACCTGAAGCCCATCACCAGCTGGAAAATTATATAGTGGAGCCTGTCTGTAAACGTACAACTCACCCTCTCCAGTGGTGGAACAGTAATCATCAGAGATATCCAGCATTGGCCCGATTAGCTCGCCAGTATCTTGCCATACCTGCCACTGCTGTGAAACCTGAAACCGCCTTTGGCATGCTACAAGACCCATTACAAATACGAAAGGCTGCTCTGGAGCCAAAACATATGGCTCCCATTCTGTTCTTGCACCAGAATAAAGACTTTCTAGAGTGGAATCTGAAAGCAGAGTAACTGATATTGGGTTGAGGTTGAAACTCTGGGATCAAGACTCAAGCAAATTATGTAGCAAGTATGGGGGGGCCTTTTGATATCTGATATCTGTGGCACCAACCCATTTTACATGGAGCCGAACTTTCACTTGGAGATGTGGCCCTCACTACATGGCATCGAGTTTAGGAGCCATGTTGTTGGAGACCTCAGACTGATTTGTTTTCACCCAACTGTACAAAACAGGCAGGATGAAGCACTTGAACCCCTTTTTTTTTTTCTCATTGGTTCAAATATACACATGTAAGTTTTAAAATACACTGATGGACAGTTGCCTGAAATATTTTAGGTAGTGAAACAAACTTATAATACAATAGAACGGCACAGTACAGCACATATGGCACCCTGTGACTGAGCAACACTTAATTATTTCTCTCCCACATGTGAGCTGTTTAACATGTAGGAGGGTACACCCGAATATTTGTTTGTATATAGCTGTAGTTTCTAGTGTGTTTTAAAGAAGAGATACTAATAGCACTTTAATATGAGAATTTGAACACTGCTTGGCGTTTTTGTAATAAAAAAAGAAAAACAAAAAAAAATTATGATTGCAGACTTCATTTTAGGATAAGGAACTAAATTAAACTTTGTTCCTAAGAATTCTCTGTTTGTTGAGCTTGATAGAATTGTAACCTTTGAACGTTTAACATACCAGCAAAGGGGGTGGGACAAACAGTTTTCTTTAATCTGGTCCCAATGGTTAAATTATCGAGCTACCTGTTTGGGCATCAGTTAATATTGCATCTTTGCCCCAGTTTTTATGGCTTCTTTTTACTTATACATTACTAACATTACTACTAACAGACCCAGTTTTCTATCGTGATTTTGTGATGTGTGATGTGAACTATAGGCAACTTTTGTGCAGATTTCTTTGTACCCGATTTAGTAAATATGCGATGTGGCCGTATCTTTTGTTCTTTGTAGTTTATTTGTTGCCATTTTGTCTCTGTTATTGTTTGTTTCTTGTTTTACATGACAATTTTTTTTCAATAAAATATGATCTGATTTAAGAAAAAAAAAAATTATCTTCACTAAAGGACAACTTCACTTTTTGTCAAGTTGTCCTTTTTTTTTTTTTTTTTAATATTCCTTCCACTCCCCCTTAGTGTAGCCCACCAATACTTGCCACTATATGTTTTTGTGTTCCCATTCACACAGCACATCAAAAAAAGTATATATTTTTTCATCTTGCCTTCTTAGATGCTTCTTTGCTGAAGGCCTTTGTGCAGAATCCAGGCTAGTCTGAGCAGTTTGAGAGTGAGACTAGTGTAATGTCAGACAGCGCTTCCTCTCAATTACACACAATGCCCCAAAGGCATTAGGACAGACATTGTTCAGATCTAGTTTACAACTGATAATGAAATCTGCCAGTACAGACAGGGTTAATTACAGAAAACAAATCTTTGCACAACCCCCTCCTTAACATTACATAGGAGGGAGGCTAGGTAGGATTTTTTAATAAAGTATAAAGCACTAAAAAAAAAATTAAAGTGACATTAAACCGCCAGATGTTTTAACATAAAACAATACTGTAATGTGTGCCTTACTGTAATCCATGGTCGTTTCCCTTCTCTTTGCTGCTCTTCCTTTTAAATCCTTCTGTCTTCTCATGCTGGGGAGAACTTCTGTTTTGCAGCAGACTGCCTTGTCTCTGGGAAGGATACATGGTGTCTGTGTGTAGTTTTGCAACCTGAGCCAGCACTACAGGAAGAGGCACTCAGCTGCAAAGGGAAGTTCTCCCCAAGCATGAGAAGACATGAGGATTTAAAAGGAAGAGCAGCAAAGAGAAGGGAAACAACCATGGATTACAGTATTGGTTTATGCTAAAAAAATCTTGAGGGCTTAATGTCATTTTAAGGCATAAACATTTTTTTTTTTATGTCTTTACCAGTCAAGACACGTGCTAAAGATTTCTGCCAGTTCTATCCTGTATGTGCCCCCTTCCCAGTATATCCTAGCTGCAAAGTTCTAGACATACAGAACTCCTGCTTCCTTGATAGGAGCTCGCCCTATGTTATGTATGAGTTGTGCTGTCAATCAAGGACCATGCACAGATCTGTTTTCTTAGCATCTTAAGCCATGGACTATATTTGTGTTCTCCCTCCACAAAAAAAGGTCAACTAGTTACTTGGTTATTTCAACTAGTTTTTATTTTAAATAACACGTAAAAAACAATAGCTCAGCTGTGGATAGTTCCCCTGAAGCCAAGTTAACTGTTGCCTTCTTAAAATTCTATGCGAGTAGAGAAATCTGCCCCTTAGGCTATATAAACACAAGTAAAACGTTCAGAACCGCTTTCCCTTTTGCTGGATTCTCCATATGAATAAAACCGAACTGAGCACAGGCCATGCACCATTCCAGCAGAAGACTTCCTTGCTAGGGTTGTTAATGGCTTTTTGGTCTTTAGGCAAATATGGAGCAATGTGGCTGCTTACAATCTGCAGACATGAAGCTACACAAGTACTTTAGTAAAAAACAAAACTAGAACTGAAGGAAAGACAATAAAACCTGTTGGGAAACTGTTCACTTTAGTATAAGCCTGTGATTGGCTTTGGGACAAACCCTCATTATGGCATTGACTATGATGAGCGGGGTGCTTCCATACCTTCAAAAGGAATGTTAACTAGATTACTGGTACAATCTTAGTGCTACTTAAGCAGCTCTTCTATTCTTTTTTAAATACAAGGCCTTAGGACCTGTTCTTTTAAAGTGACCCTCCACCTAGATTTTATTTGAAAGCATGGCAGCTGTTGAGTTACACACAATGACCCGCCCCTCTTTTCCAGAGTGATTCTAGGAGGTCTATGTATAAACTGTTCGCAGGGCTGTTTCTTTACAAGGGAATGTATTTGAATTGTTTTTCATAAAATATCCCATTATGCCCGCTAGCGGGTGCCAAAGCATAAAAATACTTCTTGTGCTGCTTTAGCTCCATCTAGAGGTCATACTGCAATATTGAATACACGCAAAAGAATCTTTGTGTTGGTAGATATTTGCAAATGGGTCCTGCAAATTATTATTATTTTTTGTATATAAAGAACCCTATGTGGACTTCAAGGATGTTTCTAACTGATGACTACATTGCCAATAACTCACCTAAAGTTTCTGAATCCAATTTAGTCAAACTGCGTTTGACTCGTCTGCTGGCACACACCTTAATACAAGCAACGGGAGAGGCCACTTTGATGACTGGTAGCAAAGGGCAGATGCATGTGCTGCTCAAGTGAAGTCAAGCAAGTGATGGGCCATTTTGGTTCTAGTTGTCAAGGCCTTCAGCAGCCAACAATCAGTCTGACCTTGCAGCATGCCACAAAGGGGAAGAAACAGAGACCATTTCTACTATTTAACTAAGGGGCCATTGATGTTGAATGGTATATTTTTAAACTAAAGGCAGCAGACGGTTCCTTACAGTAATTCCAAACATTTTCCTAACTACTTTACGCAAGTCAACTCAAACTGCAGAAAATAAACTTTTTAAAATTTAGTCAAAACGTAAGGCCCCTTCCACACGTGCTGGTCAGGAGAAGATCCGTCAACAGATCCTCTTCTGATCATAGCAATACGGATCAGCGGTGACGTCCGTGTCCGTACAGTTTTTCACTACATCTTGCGATGGAGGAAAAAACTTAAAGCGCCGGACCTCGTGTATCTAGAAGCATGTGTCAGTTTACATCAGATCACCCCCAGCCCGGCATGATGTGGTCCGTCCATCGAAACGAATCAATGATCCGTCTGTTTTACCGGGTGTAAACGGACGCTTGTTCGTTTACACGCGGCTGCCCATAGAGTTGCATAGAGGGTCCGGCTGAAAAACCAAAAGGGACCTAGGAGCTGTAAAAACTAACCCTTGCAGTGGGGCTACCATGCACTGCAAGGGTAATTGCTCGTTTTGGTCTATAAAGATGTATTCACCTGATCCTCCGATAGTCAGCAACCCCTCCGTTCCAGCAGGGGAATGTCCTTTGGTGTCCTCAAGTCTATTGCAGCTGCATTAGACATGCTGACATCACCGGTCCTTGGAGGGCCGCAGTCTGGGGAAGAAGAGGCTGCAGTGACCGGTCTGTATTTTCTTTGTTTGAGCTCCTAGACCAAAATGAGCACTTAACCCTTGAGGGGCAGAGGTAGCCCGCCCCACTGCAAGGGTTTTCACAATTCCTGCAGTTCCTCTTTAACCTTTGCATTTTCTTTCAGCCTTTTTACATCCTGCATCTGTACATGTAAGCAGCTTCATATCCAAACTGTATGTTTATAACTTGGTTCCCAATGTCCAGAAGCAGATATTACAATATTTTAATAAGCAGCTGATTCTTCCTCACAAATCTTTAGCGAATGAGCCATCTTCACCTCTTGACAATGCTTTCTCATGTGAGCATTTCGGCTCTGGATCTTGTAAAATACCCTAAGAAAAAATGGGGAGTGGGGGTTATAGAACTCTTGCATTACGCTGAATAGGTTGTGAAGAACATGATGTTGTCTATATCAGCCAATTGTTTCCTTTTAAAATGGAGCATGCACACAAGATCTAAAGTTTAGCCATAGTCTATGGAGCAGCCACATAGCTGTGTATACGATTTGTAGTAAAATATATTGTACTGTACTTCTCTTATTAGCATCTCAATACCTATGGGCCTAGTCAGACTGTGCTGCATTATGCAATGAGTTGTGCATTTAGGCAGGCAATTCTTTTTTTTTACCTTCTATTGAAATGTTACAAAATTACACTTCATTCCTCTGTACTCACTGCAGCTCATTGCTGGTGCTGTGTAGTGGATTGCAACACACTGCTCTGAAACGAAGTACAGTAATACCTCGGTTCATGAACTCTTCTGTTCGCGAACAATTCGGTGCCAAGTCCTGTTTGGGATCGTGTATACTGAGTAACATCACTTGAAACACAAGGGAGAGCATAGACTAGAGCAGTTGTCAGTCTTTTACTTTGATGGATGGGATAGCAGGGGAGTAACTTGCCAACCGGTGTTGATGTGCACATTTGGCTCAAGTCCTGCCTTGGAATCCACACAAGGGTGGCTCCATAGGACCCTGCAAGGCAATAAAGCCACACTAAAACAGCAAATCTGGGGCAGTGATCATGGGACCAGCTGAAACTGGAAGAAAGGCAAGCTTTAAAAGATGAAGAGGCAGCATACAAAGTGCGTGCTGATGGCAGCAGCCAAAATGCAAATTAAATGTTAAGGTTTATTTACACTTTAAATACTGTGCACCACAGTGTATGGCATGTGCTGCAGTGCAGGGGCATTGCCCGCTACTTTTATAGTGTGTTGGGGTGTCATTAAAAATAATGCACATTTTACCGCAGTGGGAAGAAGTGAACGGCCTTAAAGGTATGCACGCCAGAACAGGGAATTTCATAAATGTTCAGTATAACAAGGCATAACCACGTGCATGATCAGACTTCCCAAACATGGCTGTTTATCTTTTAGGTTTGTGTCCAAAGCTACTGAAAAAGGCCTTTCCTGCCCTTTAAAGGAGAATGATTGGGAGACTGCAAAAACACTTCCTGATCCTTTCCCTGTAGAGAGTGGTGACTGTGAGGCGTGGTTTACACCTGGGCGTTTTACAGCGCGTTCCTACGCTTTGTAAAACGTTCAACATGTGAAAACCAATGATTGCCTATGGGCATGGTTCCCACCTGGGCGTTTTACAGCGCCTAGGAACCCGCTGCAAAACGTCCTACGCCCAAAGAAGTACAGGAGCTTCTTTGGAGCGCGTATCCATTGGGATACAGCCAGGTAGCCCTCGGAAACGCGCATTTGTCGTGTGTTTTTATGCGCGGCCCGAAACGCGCCACAAACGTGCATATTCGATACGCCGATGTGAACCCAGCCTAGGTCGCCACTCCTCGCAGGGATTCCCCCCCTCCATTCCAGCGCTGACTGGGGGGATGGGGCCAGCTTAGCTTGCTCTGCCTCCTAGATAGGCAGGGCCCGCTGTCAGCCAGTGGGGTGGATCTCGACAGTATCAATAACGTATATGTCCTCCTGTGACCCTAAATAGAACTATGGGGGGAAAAAAGGTTACCCCATAGTTCTCTTTTAAGTCTATGGCCACCTTCGGTTAGCCCTAGTAGCAGGTAACTGATTCATTGAGTTCAGTTCACTGTGTATTATAATTACATATCCACATCGGATGGTTTAATCATAAATCCAATAGTGTATTAATATCATATCATTTCTTTTCTTAATTTGCCTAGAGTATATTTATACACTTCTCCCTAGATGTTCTCACCCTTACAGTAGAAAGACAGGTCACCAGCACTCAAAATAATTTAAATAGATTTGTCCTTTTTAATGGACGATTATGTCACAATGATCAACAATAGGCTTTGGTGATCATTGTGACATAATCATCCATTAAAAAGGACAAATTTATTTAAATTATTTTGAGTGCTGGTGACCTGTCTTTCTACTTCGTACTTTGCACAGCGCCATCCGTGGCAGTTACTACAAGCACCATCGTGCTTACTGGCCGGGACTGCTGTAAGGTGTGCGGAGAGCACCCCCACTTAACTGGAACTCACCCTTACAGTGACATATTAACTGGAAACTTATACCTGTCACATTTTCTGCATGGAAACTGGCTGAGAGGCTTTATTGTATCTCTGCTGTCCTGTATATCGTGGGGTGGCATCTCTTTCACCTCTGGTCTAAGAATGTTGGTCTTGTTTCCAGACACGGCATCATTCTGTACAGTTAAATAGAAGATTGTGAAACAAAAGCCAAGTATGACCACAAGATGTAGAATAGTTTTTCTCTACTTGCCTTGTTGCTTTCAGACTCCCTTCCATCAAAACTGGACTCTTGTTCTGCAGCACTGGTCCCTCGTTTGTCAAAGCTAATGCGTTTTTTCCATGTATAGTAATATTCCACACATTGGTAGAGGTTTTTCTGAGAAATCTATAGGATATTTTAACAGAAATCCAAGATGTCGAACGTTATTACTAGTCTTATATGGCATCTTCAGCACAGTATACATACTTTATTAGGTTAATGTCTGTCAGTGCAGTACTAAGGCCCCTTTCACACGGGCTGATCAGGAGAGGATCTGTGCTGATCACAGCAGTACGGCGCTGTGACATCCACCTGTGTCTGAACAGGTTTTTTTTCCTCCATCTTGAGAATTACCGGACTACGTGTCAGTCTATGGGGAATTGGATGTCAATGTTCCGTTTACATCAGATTAGCCCAGAGCCAGCACTATCAGGTCCGCTGAAACAGAACACTGTTTTGTTTGTTTTTCCGGACCTGGCCGGAGCTGGTCAGTGTCCATTTACACACGGCTGCCCATAGACTTACATTGTGCATCCGATCGGGCCCCCTTGAAAAACTGATGGGTGGAACTGATTGGACCGGTCGCGTGAAAGGGGTCTAATTGTACTAACATGAACATTTCTCATATCCCCTAAGCAGCCAAACAGAAACATTAAAGAGCGTGTAAAGATTTATCTTTGGGGTGCGACTCCCCCTTATTTACACTTGGATTTAGTGTTGGGGCATGCCCTTGGAGCTGGCACCCGACAAAGGCGGATGAGATCCACGGATTGTGGAGGTGGATGTGAGTGGTGTATTTATTTTGTGTGATCAAACCGAAACATAGTTTCTGTTCCTCAATGTAGAAACGGCAGTTTTAAGCTGGATGGTTGCAGTGGGCAAAATAACAGCATTTCATACTTACTGTAAAAATTTCTTGGAGTTCTTTAACTGCCTCCGGGCCGGCCGTAGTAAAAAAACGGCGGGCCAGAAGCTCTCTAGATCTGAGCGGGCGTCTTTAGACGTCCGCTCAGACACCCCCCCCCTGCGCGCACGAGCGGGAAATGGCCGCAATGTAAAAACGGGCAGCGATGCCCGTTAATATACATGCGATCGGCCGGCTGTATAGCCAAGAAAGCTCTATCTGTCCCCAAAAAATGGTGTAAAATTCATTTCAGTACAGCGTTGAATGACAGAATAAACGTCAGTCAAAGTATCGCAGCGCTGAATACTGAAAAATGGCCTGGCCAGGAAGGGGGTCTAAACACCTGGTCTTGAAGTGGTTAAAGAAAAACATTCTCAACCATTGCAGTGAGGCTACCCCTGCACTGCAAGGGTTAAGTGCTCGTTTCATCTAGGACCTAAAATAACAGTTATACTCACCCGAACCTCGATCTCAGCTTGCTCTAATAACGCCCCCTCCAGCCTGTCTCCTCCTCCGCTCCAGGGATGGAATGTCCCTCAGCGCCCTCATGGCCAATACACTGTGTATAGAACGTGATGACTCACAGGACCTTAGACCGTGTGGGTAGCCCCACTGCAAAGGTTTACATCCCCCCCACCCCCATAGGTCTTTAAGGGAGACAGGATCAGAAGTAAATCAGAGACATTGGGGTTATACTGCTGCCTACAGGCGGAATTAGATAGGTATAACCCCTCCCACTCGCATAATGCTTCCGTTTTTTTGTTGGTGTCCTAGGAGGATGGATGTCTCTCTTTGGAGAAAAGTTTAATCATTTTAACTAGACATTTTATTTTTTCAGCACATATATTTTCCTTTAACTAAGACTTCATTGCGCCACTAACAAAAAAGGCTTTGGCCAGCCAGTTCTAACCCCTCTCACTCCCATCAGGCTTCAGTTTTGTGGAAAAGCAGTATTAGAAGCAGATCTAAACACAAGAGTGGGACCTGTGTCCCTTAATGAACTTCAAGAAACGGATTTCACTGTAAGTATGAAATTATTTCTGGTATATTGAGGGACACAGGAAGTCATATACTGCTGACGCATGCAAAAGCAATCCAACTGAGGGGTGGGCACCATGGCAAAAATACATTAAGAGGCCCTCTAAAAACAATAAAATTGAGGACTGCCTGCAGCTCAAAGAGATACTAGGCAAGCCCCTCAATCTTCAGACCCATGGGTTCTGGGAGCATCAAAAAACATCTAGTAAATATAGTTAAACTTTTCTCCAAAAAGAAAAAACATCTCTCCTCCCAGGACAGTAGCAAAAAAACAGAACATTATGTGAGTGGAAGGGGTTATACCCAAATGTTCCCAGTGTTTAATTCCTCCTGTAGGCAGCAGTATAACCCAAATGTCTCCGATATACAGGTGAAACTCGAATAATTTGAATATCGTGCAAAAGTAATTGCAGTAAGTGCTGCAAAAGGGGCCCAAACCAAGTACTGAGTACATATGCATGCTTGTACTTTTCAGAGGTCCGATATTGTTCTATGTACAATCCTTGTTTTATTGATTGCATGTAATAATCTACTTTTTTGAGGTTGTGGATTTGGGGTTCTTGGGGTTTTCATGAGCTGTAAGCCATAATCATCACAATTATGACAAGTCACGGCTTGAATTATCTTGCTTTGCATGTAATGAGTCTCTCTCATATATTAGTTTCATCTTTTAAGTTGCATTTAGTGAAATAAATGAACTTTGCACGATATTCTAATTATTCGAGTTTCACCTGATCCTGTGTCCCTATATGAAAGATACAGAGAAAATATTCATGTGACACTTTTCATGCACAAGCCCATATAACATGCACAAATAAATGAGATACAAAGAATGCGAACCATGGCTGGGCTCGCCGGTAGGAAGATAATTCAGCAGCCTTGGGAGCATGAGCAGGAGGGGTTGTGTAAAAAGAGCAGGACTACATTAGCTATTTTGCTTTGCTTGTCGCGCATATATGAACCCATTGAAACCATCGGAACATCTCTTGTAATTACTGAGCTGTCTGTGACCAGCCTTACCATTGCTTGGATGTAGGAGAAATCCTTTCTGTTATTCCTGTAGGCTTTCTTAAATAGCATTTTCTCTGCTGCAGACCAGTGATCAGAACCTGTGAGAAATAGATCAGCTAGCTGTGCTTCTTTTAATGTACTAAAAATACTTAAACTCCTTTCACACACCATTAAAGTATTATTCTTTGCTGCATTGGTTAAACATGTTTCTGGCAGATCACAAGAAACTGAAGTTTTAGTTTTAAGATAAAGCAGAACTCCAGGCACAAAAACTTTCACTTAAAGCTATAAACAGTGTAGTGCTAAACATGCAATGGTGTACCTATAAAATAGTTATCCTAAATACAATCTATTGTTTTTAAAGGAGAACTATGAGGTGAGTGATTTCCACTCAAAAATATAAATACACTATATTGCCAAAAGTATTGGGACGCTGGCCTTTACACACACATGAACTTTAATGGCATCCAAGTCCGTAGGGTTCAATATTGAGTTGGCTCCGCCCTTTGCAGCTATAACAGCTTCAACTCTTCTGGGAAAGCGTCCACAAGGTTTAGGAGTGTGTCTATGGGAATGTTTGACCATTCTTCCAGAAGCTCATTTGTGAGGTCAGGTGCTGATGTTGGATGAGAAGGCCGGGCTCGCAGTCTCCGCTCTAATTCATCCCAAAGGTGTTCTATCGGGTTGAGGTCAGGACTCTGTGCAGGCCAGTCAAGTTCCTCCACCCCAAACTCGCTCATCCATGTCTTTATGGACCTTGCTTTGTGCACTGGTGCGCAGTCATGTTGGAACAGGAAGGGGCCATCCCCAAACTGTTCCCACAAAGTTGGGAGCATGAAATCGTCCACAATGTCTTGGTATGCTGAAGCCTTAAGAGTTCCCTTCACTGGAACTAAGGGGCCAAGCCCAACCCCTGAAAACAACCCCACACCATAATCCCCCCTCCCCCATACTTTACACTTGGCACAATGCAGTCAGGCAAGTACCGTTCTCCTGGCATCCGCCAAACCCAGACACGTCCATCGGATTGCCAGACAGAGAAGTGTGATTCGTCACTCCAGAGAACACTTCTCCAGAGTCCAGTGGCGGCGTGCTTTACACCACGGCATCCGACACTTTGGTGATGTAAGGCTTGGATGCAGCTGCTCGGCCATGGAAACCCATTCCATGAAGCTCTCTACACACTGTTGTTGTGCCAATCTGAAGGCCACACAAAGTTTGGAGGTCTGTAGCGATTGACTCTGCAGACAATTGGCAACTTCTGGGCACTGTGCGCTTCAGCATGCGCTGACCCCGCTCTGTCATTTTACGTGGCCTACCACTTCGTGGCTGAGTTGCTGTTGTTCCCAGTTGCTTCCACTTTGTTATAATACCACTAACAGTTGCCCGTGGAATATTTAGTAGCAAGGATATTTCACGAATGGACTTATTGCATAGGTGGCAACCTATCACAGTACCACTCATCAATTCACTGAGCTCCTGAGAGCGACCCATTCTTTAAGAAATGTTTGTAGCGTCTGCATGCCTAGGTGCTTGATTTTATACATCGGCGGCCATGGAAGTGATTGGAACATCTGAATCCAATGATTTGGAGGGGTGTCCCAATACTTTTGGCAATATAGTGTATGTTCAGTGCCAAAATATAGTATGCAAAAAGAAAATTTTTCTTATGTGGGACAATATAAATTCAGTTGTATGATATATTAACTGCCCTGGGAATAGAGCAGGGGGCGAAAGGCAGTCGGTGGCGTGGAGGCGTCTGGCCAAAACTGTCTCTTTGTTTGTGGGAGCAAAGACGGGACGGACCCTTAGTCTCCCTGGCGATGAATCCAGTAAGCGGGACACATCTATCCGAGACCTTTATTACGTCCTTTGCCTTTCGCCCCCTGCTCTAAATTTGGGTCATCCGACTCTCACCCCTCTTTGGCCCTTTGGGAAGGACCAGATGGAATTTGCCGCTCGGGCGTCTGCGCTTGGGAACACACGCATATGCCTGCTTGTGCTAAACCAGTAGATATCTCCCTTTTATTCCTGAAGAAGCGCAGAGTTGCGCGAAACGTTGAAGTCGCTCCTCCACCTCCCAACCCTCCATTAGCAGTTACCCCTGATCCAAACAATACCATCTAGGTTTGCGGCATCATGATATAGTGGGAACTGTTCTGCCGTCATAAGGTTTTTCTACCTTACTAATTGATTGAGTTTCATAAGCATTGTCACTTTATCTTTCACAATGGAACTGTAATACACAGATCATTACGGTAGCCATTTCTTGAGTATTGGGCAAGGTTTGTAAGCCTGCTCACTATCTAATTAATATCACTATTATTACTATTTTGTGTTATCTGTCTATAACATGAATTTACTTCATCCGTTGATGAGTTTCTTTCCAGTAAAACCATCCACCGTTCTTTTTCCCACAGTGTCTCTTTATCAACAAATTCTTCCAAACACCTCTGCTTAAAGCTGGCCATTCACCTATAGATTTTCTGCAGACTTTCTATGGTCAGATGGAAAAAGTGCAACAGATTCCTCCATCTACGCTAAGCTGTGTGGATGGAGGAATCACCCGCTGGGCCAAGCTTCAGTATCTTGCTAGTCGGCCCCACTGGCTCTCAAAATACCTGAACAATGCCTGCTTTAGCTTGACTGTTGTATTCAATCTAACCTCTGTGCACTCCATCTTTAATTGAAACGCTGCTCACCTTTCAAGATGGACCTTATTTACCAAAAAGGTCAAAACAGGCTGTCTTTAAAACCTCTTGACAGCATCCGTGGATATGCTTTCCTCCTCCTATCGTCACATCTCCATAATGCAGTAGCTCAAACAAAGACATACAACCATTCTGTTTTTTCTCCTATTTTATTTTTTGTCATTAGCCAACATTTTTTGTATGTCATTGCCTTTCTCTTTTCTTTTGTACTGTACATATTTCTTATGCCCTGCCCACCTGGGGATACTAAACTATAAAATGTATAAGTGGCCTTCTGTGTACTAATCTAGGAATTCATACTCCTAGAGAGATTGGTCATTGCTATCTGTGTCTGTAACCTCACTGTTACAACAATCTGTATGAAATTATATTGTGTGATTGCAATTTGCATGCAGCTCAGTGTCAGTGTGTATAGGTTAGCAGATCTGCCAGACAGGCACCTATGCGTTTAGTTTCCTAGCAGGCCAGTCTGCGCACAAACTGCAGGTGGTGGAAGACTATCATGAGTCGTGTGTCTGGGTTGTGTGAGCAGTGGGAAAGTAGCGACACAAGGATTCTAGATTGTAGGATAGCTTGAGGAATCGCAGAAGTGTGTGGTAGTCTGCTGCACAGCCCTTAGAGTGCGCCAGATTGCATGTAAGATCTGTATTTGTGTGTGTTCAGTAAGCTAACTTTGGGTGAGCCGCCCTCCAGATGCATTCAGTGGTATTACACGTTGTGACAATTGTTTCATAGGAGTGTTTTATCAGCCTAAAGTAAGTGCCCTGCTCCGCCGAACGAGGACCCCGCTCCGGTTAGCAAGTCGCAGCAGGCGGGCTGTCCTACTGTGACATTCTGGTAGAAAAGAAGTCCTAGGCCTTAACACCACCTTGTGCAAGACCAGAAAAGGTTCTTTACGGGGTGAGGCCACCAGCTCAGACATTTGCCTCTCAGAGGTGATGGTAACAAGAAAAAACACTTTATGGGTAACAGTGGAAAGTGGGATATTCATTATAGCTTCAAAGGGCAATTTATAAAGGGCAGAGAAAACGAAAATTAGATCCCACAAAGTCACAGGAGAGCATACAGGGGAAGCCACATCCTGCACAAAGGTATTGATCGAGGAATGGGAAGGCAATGGTCTCTGGAACAATATACCAAGAGCAGGGGCCTGATCCTTAATGGTGCCGAGAGCCAAATCCTGGTCCACACCCATCTGTAATAAAGCCGAGAATTTCCTGGGGCTAAAGCCTTGCGCCTCAATCCAAACAAAGTATGCCCTCCACATACAGTGATAGACCTTGAAAGAAGTAGATTTCCTGGTTTTTAGCATTGTGGTCAGAGACGCATCTGTCTCTGAGGACTTAGGCTTTAACAGCTATGCCATTGAAGCCAGCAGGATAATCAAAGTGTTTATCGGAAGATGAAATTTCTGTGACATCCAAGTCCCCTGCACCAACAGGGTGCCCAGGACACCTCCCCTGGCAAAATATGGGGAAAAAAGGACTTTTCCAACTCCGGATTCCCCAGCCCCAAAGTCAGCAACAACCAGGCCTTCGGTGCCAGAGGAATCAGTCTGTCTATAGACTGGAATGACTTTTCTCACATTGACAGAATGTTAGTAATGCTGTAGGGGTCTGGAGTGAGACTCCATGATGGCCACCATCAGACCCAGGACTGTCATGCAGAAGGCGAAGACTCGGGCAACTCCTAAACCAGGGGTAGCCAAACTCCGGCCTTTCAGCTGTGGTGGAACTACAAATACCATGAAGCACTGCAAGATTCTCACAGTCACAGACATGAATCCCGGAGAGAGATACATCATGGGATTTGTAGTTTCACCACAGCTGCAGGGCCAGAGTTTGGCTACCACTGTCCTAAACTAAAGAGTATGAGTGCGGAAGGAAGGATTTTGCAGTTCTTCCTGGGTAAGAAAAACTCTGGCTTAAGCTGTGTCTAGGACTGGACCCAAATATTCCAAGGGAATTCCAGCACTGGATTTCTAAAGGGTTAGGATCTATCTGAACCTCTGCAAGGTCTGGACAGTCAGGGCTACATTGTCTGCCACAGCCTGTGCTTAGAACATGTGACCATGATCTTAGGGGCGGAAAATGCCTTTCCCTGAAATCTTGTGAGATTACAGATGAGATTTCCCAGCAATGCTCTTCCCAGCGCTTGAGCACGTTAGATCACTAATACCCAAATGGACCAGGAAGTGGAAAAACTAAAATTTTAAGTGAAATAAAAATATGTTTAACTAATGAATGAAAGAGGATTTTTATATTAGCATGTAGAGTTACATACTGATGTGATTTTTAGTGCAGGGTGGGTAAAGGTCCGCTTTCAGAGTTCCAAGGCTTGCCGGTGGACTGGAGGCCACACTTGGGTCTGGGTTTGGAATATGAGGTCGGCAAAGGATTGGCCTTCCCAGACTGAGTCTTAGGCTTTTTGGCTGAGTGCTCTTGCTCCCATGGCATCGGATATTAATATAGGGCAGATCGGAAGAGGTGTTGTCACCCAAAAGGCATGCAGAGTAAGCACTTCTTAGACACAGGTCCTGCAGGAGACTCCTAAGGTAAATGAGAGGGGAAACAACAACCCATCCAAGCAAGAGGCAATTGTTTTAAATGCTCTATGATCAGACCCCTTCTAATATTCTTAGAGGAGCCAGTCAGGGTTTGAGAGATCAAATCACAGCTAAGGATGCAGAGCAAGACCTGTGAAGAGAGAACAAGAGCACCAAGTGCAGAGGGACTGTCACTTCTATGTCTAGAATCAGACATATATATATTGCAACCACATAGCTCAGGCAAGGCCTTTGGTACTCACAAAACTCAACTGCTAGGATCAGGTGTAGGATCAGAAGGCCGGATGTGACCAAGTTACTGTAAGCAGGCTGCAGGACTGGAATGAAGGTCAGAGTTCCATGTGGCTTTGCAGAGCAGGAGCAGAAGCGGCAGGGCTTCATTCATACTGTATGGCAGTCCACATGAGCAACACTACACCCAGCAGATGAAATCAATGCTCAGTCCCTCACCGTACCCATTTGGTCTAAATTTCAAGGTTGCTCCCACAGCTCAGTCTATTTACAGAGTGAGTCTCTAGAGACAGAGCAAGCAATAAGGCAATGTCAATGGCTCTGAGAGGCAAAGCACTCTGCTGCTAACTTGTTACCAGAGTGGGGTCTGAAAAAGGCCTAATGTTGAACCGAGTGCCCGAAGGTCACTTCCAGGCTAGCCCCACAAAGTCCAGTCCAGTGGGGTCTGGGTATGGCACACCAAAGCTACCATGAGGAAAGGTTGATCTGGATAGAAGCAACAGCTCAAGCAACAACAAAAATCGAAGGAAAAAGCTAACAAAAATACCTCACTCCAAAGAGCTGAAGAAAAGATGTCCATCCGCCTAGGAAACTAGCAAAAAATTGAGGAATGCTGGGACCTGTAAGGAGGGTTATCATGGGCATTTTTTTCCTTTGCCAGTGTCCAGTCTTCCTGTAGGTGGCAGTATAACCTGGCAATATATAACTTACTGTATCCCTTAAAGCAGACCTTTACCCATATCTTTAAAATAACAGCAAAGACACCTTTTAGAAATCTTTAGTAATGACAATCTACAAAAACATACTTCTAGATAATCACCCACTTTGTATTCTTTGCATACCGTATTTCTCTTTTTTTCCCCAGTCTTCTGGCAGTGGCCATGTTTACTAAGGGCAGATTACTAGCTCTCCTTTTATAGTAGGTATAGACATGAGGACGCTGAAGAAGATTTCAATGCTGCAGGCAGGGGGAGACAGGCTGGAGGGAGCGCTGTGACAGATGGCCAGCTTGGAGCTTTGGGTGAGTATAATTTTG
The DNA here is from genome assembly GCF_000935625.1 of Nanorana parkeri. NCBI lineage: Eukaryota > Metazoa > Chordata > Amphibia > Anura > Dicroglossidae > Nanorana > Nanorana parkeri. The sequence goes on from NW_017306489.1 coordinate 899,038, forward strand.
TTAGTGGGGTAGTCTCACTGCAAGGGTTAATTAAAAAAATCCTGGAGTTCTTCTTTAATCTGCCTGTTGTATGTGTTGTTTATTTTGCATTACAGAGAATGTGACAAGAGGACTCCGCGTTGGGAAATAGAGCTGAAAACTCCAAGAGGGATATATAACCATTGACACCTCCCATCAATATGTAAAACTGTGGGTAATTCAGGTTGTATCATCCACCAAGATCTAAATTTAGTATACCTAAAACAGATGCTAGGAAGGAACAACAGCAGGGTGCCCTACATCTGTATCTATTGACCTAGGCATGTCCCCCAGAACTACATCTGCAAAGAGCCCTTCCTCTATACCCAGTGAGTGTGCAGGCTCTTGGGGGTTCAGGCAGCAGCAATGCTTTGCTGCAAAAGAAATCAATGTATGGATGTGAAGAGGGGTGGGATAGGCAGACAGAGTTCTGTAGTCCAGCAGAGCAGAAAATAGACAGAGCTGACAATGCTGCAAAGTATTTCAGTGCAGCAGAAGCATTGTCAGCCAACAATAGAACCTTACCGGATCACCAATTATATTTCTGTACTTGCCGCATTTGTAAACAGATACAACATGTGAAAATGTTCATGCATTTCAGAGTTGTAATATAATTGTCTTTTTTTTTTTTTTTCTTACCCGACATACAGTACATTTTAAATAGCCATAAACAAGGCATATGTTGTTTATCTCACCTGCATAGTGATAATCTGCAAGACATTGAGGAAGATATTTTTGAGGCTCCTGAATTAAAAGTTTATCCAAAGCATCCTGAAAGTAAAAATGTTGCTTATCACCTGTACCAAATATGCATTTGCTAAAGTAGTCCTCCCCCTAGGGCTGCAACTAACGACTATTTTTTTCGATTAATCTGATAAAAAAAAAAATTAAATACCATCTTTTATTTAAAATGAAATACACAACTGTAGTGTTACAAAGAAAGTTTACTGCAGAACAAAACTGCATTCACATTGGAGGTGAAAGGTTCTCTTTAAGATGACATTAGAGGTCTATTAGACCCCTAGTGTTACCTTTCCACTTCAGGCAGCATCTGAGGCACAGGGCAGCAGAGGAGGGTCGCAGGCAGCAGCGGGGCAATGCAGAGGCACAGCAGTCTCTACTCCCCACTGGGCTCCAGCGCTCTGTGTCCCCTCTGATCGAAGGGGACACAGACAGCAGCATGCAGCGGCTTAGATAAAGACAGTGAACGTGAAGAGGCACTCTTGGGCCTTTTGATGAGGCAACATGGGTACATTTATTAAACTGGTTGACGTTTCGATACGGCACTGCTTGTCTTTCTACGAGCAGTGCCTTGTTGAAAGGTTGCCCAGCCCAATAAATGTATCCATGTTGCCTCATCAAAAGACCCGCGAGTGTCTTTTCTCCTTCACTGTCTATATTTATATACTGTATATTTGAAACAATTTTAACGTTAGTTCTTAGTTGTAGCCCCATTAACAGGGTATACAGTAAATCTTTTTTTTGTTCAATGATCCCGATCATGTCACCGGATGCCCAGATGGTATTCTCTTCAGGAAAGCTAAGTATTTTGGGCTTTCTGTTACTCTGTATCTATCTATATCAGCAAGAACATTACACATTATGTTAACATAAACAATGAGTTACATTCATATAAAGAAAAAAAAAACCTGCGTCCATTTCATACTTGTTCATATTGTTGCATGACTGTGTGATTATTGACCTCTGTGTATGGGTAGCACAACTCACCAAGATATTGCCCCTATTAAGGTGCAAGCAGTGCAGAGCAAACTCCAGATTACTGCCCCCTCCTGGTACAGCACTAGAACATGCCAGCTTTAGGAAGTTATTGACTGGGGAGAGAAGAGTTTAATGTTTTCACGTCAATGAGAGGCACTAATCAGAGCTTTACAATACTGTATATTATCTAAAGCAAAATTCCCTCTTTTTGACAGATCTGATACTATGGGACTAAGCTTAAAAATGATTAAGTGTACAAGCAATGAATATTACTAACCTTGTTTACTATATCTATACAAAGCATTATTTATCCCATCCTAGGGACTGGACTGAGGCAACTGTCATGGGTGATTTTTACACCTATTATAATTTAAGTGTTAACATACATTCCATATTTACAACAAAGGTCCATATGTAGTTTACATACAAACCACAGCTGAGAAAAAGACCTGTTACTGTATATATCATTCCAAAGTTGGATATATATATCTATAAAGGCTTTCCACAAGACTCTGGAGTGTGTTTTGGAAGTGTGCGCCCATTCAGCCACAACAGCATTTGTGAGGTCAGGTACTTATGTTGAATAAGAAGATCTGACTCGGACAATCTTGATAGTGTTTAATATTACCATGGTGGTTTTGTGTGATTGTGAGACCGAGTATCTCTGTCAAATATACTTACTGAGTTTTCATGTTACCCAGGGTCCCCTCTCTGATGCACTTTTTTATTTGATATGATGATATCTACCGTCATGTTATTGTGCTGTAACTTTTTCTAGGACCTGACTCGAAATCGGAATTCCAATTCATCCCAAAAGTGTTCAATAAGGTTGGGGTCAGGACTCTGTGTAGGCCACTCCAGTTCTCCCACAACAGACTCCTCAAACCATGTCCTTATGGACCTGTTTTTTTGCACGGGGTACAGTCATGCTGGAACTGAAAAGGGCCTTCCCCACTGTTGCCAGACATTTGATTGTCTAAAATATCTTTGTAAGCTGTGGCACGTGAACTCAATAATTTGGAGGGATGCCATATAAGTAGGTGTGATGGTCAGGTGTCCAGAAACTTTTGGACATATAGTGGAATAGGCTGAGGGCTAGCTAACAAACATGGACAGGGTTATTCACAAAAGGGTGAAGAGTTTGGAGAAGGCAGGAGAAGTGAACAATCTAGGACAACATAGCTGATTTGGCAAAATTCTCCAATTCAGCTCACTTTCCAGTTCAGCTATGTTGTCCTAGATTGTTCACCTCTCCTGCCTTCTCCAAACTCTTCACCTTTTTGTGAATAACCCTGGGAATTTCAGTATTGTCATAAAGACACGCAGGGATTGGCTACAATTGAGCCTGGGGTTTTTTCAAGGTGCCAAAAAATACATAGAGCTACAGGTGTGAAGTATAAATATAAAACCTTCTTTATTTCTTATAACAAGCTAGAAACATATTAAGACACATATTAAGGCCATATCAAATAGTCAATACACTGTAGATATGGGATGAGTGACCATAAATAAAGGTTTTATATTTATACTTCACACCTGTAGCTCTATGTATTTTGTGTAACCTGCTTGTCTTTATCAGTTATAGGGGTGTGGTGCCACCCACTTACCTCGCACCTCCCTACCTCCTGTTTATACTTTTTCAGTATTGTCATGTGCAGTACCTGATTTTGTCATCTCCAGTGGTTTCCAAACTAGATCAGCCTTCTCGCCTCCCTGGGACAATGGATCCTGGATTTCTGGGATCTCTGCCTGGAACCGATTTCCAATATTGATGTGCCTAGGAGGAAATAAACATGAACATGCTTAGTAGGCAGGATGAGCTGTCCTCGTGTTTGTTATCAAAGCTGGACCACTTACGGCTGGACAGTAAACACCATGCTGTCTTTCACCAGTAATGTCTCGCAAGGTGATGCCTCTTTTTCTGGAAGAATAATTTGCATTGTGTTATTTAGTCAGAGATGAAATGTTTCAGCGATTCCCAAAGTACATAGCCGCATTGCATTATATCTTATATCATCTGCAAATGCAGTTAGGGGCATATATACAAAGCAGCAGGGGCATAACTAGAAATACCAGGGCCCTATAGCAAAATTTTGTAAAGCCATCCCCTCCCCCCCACAACAAAACCCCCCGCCCCCATTTTAATAGAAATGCGCTGATCAGCACGTTTTTGAGCGGTTTTTATTTGCAATTCAGTGCTGAAACGCGACTAAAAACAGTCAAAAATGCTTTCAAAAATCGTGCCGAAACCACGCTGAAACGCTTCCGCCCTGGTGTGAATGGCGCCTGAATGAGGCCTAACACTTTACTTTAATACTGCCACACCAATGGAAGGCTGAGAAAAATGGGATTATAAAAAAAATGAAGGAACGCTAAACTGTAAGTAAGCGATGTTATAAATGGTTTTTGAGCTGCGTTGGTGTTTGTGTTGTGATAAAATGATACAGACGTATATTTAATTACAACACAAGTTATCACAACGCACGGCAATGCGTCACAAAGCTCTGCCATGCGCTGCCACAGTTAATGTTTTTTTACAAAAGAAAAAAAACAATGCACTGCAGCGCATGTGCCTGGCGTACACCACAATATGGTGCACGTGTATGTTATGTTTGTGCTTTTTTTTTTTTTTACAACATTTTTAACTTCTTTTTTAATTATTATTTTACTGTTGGGGGGGCTTCGGGGGAATTGTTGGGGTCTAAACAGACCCCTGACATTACCCTTTTGAAATAGAAAAATACATTGAGGACACTGAGTCCTCAATGTCTTTTTCTGCAGCCTCAGCACTCAGTACAGAGGCTTCCCATTCATTCAGATGGGCTGATAGTAAGATATTTACTATCAAGCAGATTCTCAATGGGGAGGAGCCTCTGTACTGACTGCTTCTCGCCATTGAGAAATTCATGAATGAACAGGAGGTAATGTAAATCACCTCCTGTCCATTCATAACTGGGGACACACAGTACTATGTGTCCCCAGTTATTTACAAACACTGGAGTGATCGTCTGTGTTTGTGCTGCACACGGAGGATCGGTAAATATCAATACTTACTGATCCTCCGCTCGGCCACGTACACAGCCGATGTCATCCTGAAACTGACAGGACAGCGGCTCTGATCTCCTCCCCGCCTGCCGATCGATCATGGCAGGCGGGCTTGTATAGGCTGCCTCACAGGCATATGTGGAAATAACATCTATTTTATAATTGCATAAGCTAAAAAAATATTTTTTCAATGGTTCTTGCAACTTTAATTGCTTTTACTTGGGTTAGGGTTTCTTGTCACATTTGAATTTTTTTTTATTGAAGTTCGTATCACAAATGCACTGACATGCACCTAATGACAGTACACATGTACTAACAGGTGCATATATCAAGGGTGCAAATAGAGAATTTAATCATAGGGACATTTATCACCCGTAAGCCACTGCATCATCTAAAAGGCAGCCCACCTTCTTCAACCTTTCATTACTTTGATGTATGTTTTCTTACCTGGAAAGCTGAAGGATGGGCCTGCGGCACTGGAGGGAGAGTAGAAAGTGTTGAAGTAAAGGCCACTTCCTGGGCGAATAGGGCTCAGCATTGGAGGAGGGGTATAGGCTGGGTACTGAAAGATTCCATTCTGATAGTGCTCATAGAGGGAGGTGGTGGATAAGCGCAAGTTGCTCTGGAAGCGTCCAGTAGGAGAAGATATTACGTCAAGGAGTGGTGAGGGAATATACAAAGGTTTGGGAATTGGCCTCTTCCTTTTTTTGGTATTCCGATTTTGTAGATGACCCTCTGCTTCATTTACCTGGATAAAACGGGAAGAAGAATGAAGAAACAGAAGACGACATACAAGGAAAGGATCATAGGTGACATGGTGCAACAGAAAACCTGTATCCTAACTACATGTGAGGAAGCACAAGTCAGCATAGGTGGAGACATCTGAATGTATATGTAGACACCAACCGAATAATCTTTTTTTAATCTTTTGTTGCATATCAGCACTGATGATTTATTGCAGCCTCTTTGTACCCACTTCCTGTCTACATGCCAGCAACTTCTGCACTTCACTTTTTAGTCCAGGTTTCCCGATGCGGACAACCGTAAACCATGCCTGCAAAACTGCTTGTGGGCTCCATTGGGAGAGTGGGTAACAGGGTGGAAGTGCAGGAGGGACAGAGTGTTGTCACCCTATAAGAATATTGAAAATTACTTGTTCAGGTTTAAGTGGCTGGGTTTACATATACTTTAACTACCTCCGGGCTGGCCGTAGTAAAAAAAACGGCCGGCAGGGAGCTCTCTACATCGGAGTGGGCGTTTTTAGACGTCCGCTCAGACACACCCCCTCGCCCCCGATGCCTGTTAACATACAAGCGATTGTATGGGGTAACGATCTGTGCCCCCCGCCCCGCTGATCCCGGGCTCCTCTGTAACCGGTGCGAGCTGTCACATATTTTGCTATCACATAAGGGGGTTTTATTAGCCCCCGTATGTGATAGCAATAAAGTTTAGTGAAAAAGTGAAAATGTAAAGCATGCAAACATGCGTTGGGGGCGCATACGTGCAAAAAAGACGATTGCGCCCATTACGACGCACATGTTACATATCGCCGTGAACGTCGGAGTGAGAGCAATAATTTTAGGGCCATCAATCACTGATAACACTAAACTGATGAGTGGTAAAAGCTTTTAAAGCGTCGCCTATGGCCAATTTTGGGTATGGTAGTTTTCTGCGATTTCACGGGTGCGCGCAATTTTAAAGCTTGATATGTTTGGTGTCTATTTACCCGACGTGACCCTAACTTTTATATTTTACCAAAAAACTGGGTAATAATTAGGGATTTCTCGATACCGATGCTAGCATCGGAATCAGGCCCAATACAGGGCATTTTGACAAGTACTTGTCAAAAACAATGTTTCCTAACAATGTAAAAATTTCTTTCCTAATTATAGTAAAAAATAAAACCCGTAGGGGTGATTAAATACCACCAAAAGAAAGCTCTATCTGTCCCCCAAAAATGGTATAAAATTAATTTAAGTATAGCGTTGCATGACGGAAGAAACGTCAGTCAAAGTACCGCAGCGCTGAATACTGAAAAATGGCCTGGCCAGGAAGGGGGTCTAAACACCTGGTCTTGAAGCAGTTAAAGAGTAATTGCGGGTTCATGTACAGGGGGGAGTGAAATACTGATCATCTATGCAGGAAAGTGCTGGCAGATGTCTCCTGTGTAAGGAACATAGAAATTGAAATTTAGTAGAATGTAAAATTCTACTAAATTTTATTAAAATGCTCATATGTGTGAATGCATGTACATGACTTTAGACATTTGTATATGTACGCCAGGGATGCACCAAAATTAGATTTTTAGACCGAAACCAAAATGTCTAAATTTGTCCGGCCGAAACCAAAAATGACTTTTGTTCCCCAAACTTTTTAAAATGTTTACAAATAATTTTTCATAATTTAATTTTTTTTTTACTGTTAGGGGCTTTGGACAAATATCAGGGATCTAAACAGATCTGATATTTCCCTTTAAATTAGAAAAAGAGATTGAGGACACAGTCTCTTTTCTGCAGCCCCAGCACTCAATGAACAGGAAGCTCTCAGTACAGAGGCTTCCTGTTCATTCACAATCTGGAGAGTAAATATTTACTATCAACCCAGTCATGAATGGGCAGGAAGCCTGTGTACTGAGCTGCTTCCTGTTCATTCATGAAGTGAGCAGATAGTAAATATTTACTATGTCCCCATTCATAAATGAATAGGAAGTGATGTATAGTACTTCCTGTTCATTCATAACTGGGGACATAGTCAGCTTACTATGTCCTCAGTTATTTACAAACACTCAACAATCAGTACTGATCGCTCAGTTCTCTCCATCCTGACTGCTCTGCCCCCTCCCACCTGTCATCAGACCTGAGTTCTTCTCCCCGCCCGGCCTCCTGACAGCTTCTCTTCTCCCAACTGTGTGCCAACAGCTGGCTTTGTGTCCCCTCCGATCTCTGCCGGCACAGATGGGGGAGAGCAACGGGGATTGGAGGGGACACAGGCCAAAGCTTACAGCTGGTGCCCAGCATGGAGGAGGGAAGCTGGGGATGCACCGGATGTTCAGATATTTTTGTACTATTGCCATACTAGTGTACATACATAAATTACTGACCTGAGATGCAGATTTTTCTATTTTGATTTTATGGATCTGATCTTTATGCAGTGTACCTGGGTCCATAAAAAGCAATAGAACTGCGTTCAGATCTGTAAAAATAAAATCTCCGTACTGATAAAAACGCTGGATTTTTTACATCTGTTTGCATGAGCCCTAAGGCTGAATGGACAGCAAGGAAAGTATTTGTTGGAGGGCCATTTGATTGTTACCCTTCTGTGTTACTGCAGAACTGGTACTGGAAAGAGAGGGAAGGCAATTTATTCAGAAAACACACAAAACCATCCTACCTTATGATTGTCATGATGATCTGTCACTGTTACAGGGACCGATACTGGCATCACAAGACGTCCGGGGTCCTTCATAACCCCTGTAGATGGCTCTGGAGCTTGTGGAAATACGTTACTCCTGCAATGCTCTGAGATTCCCTTTTGTCCCTTGTGCACATCCTATATAAATGGTTTGGTGTACAATCCAACATGAGGATATAATACGTTTGGGAAAAAGAACTGTTTATTTTTCATCTCTAGCCTTCAACATAATAACATTTTGTTCTAGAAGTCACGATTCCAGATTTCACCTGCAGGTGAAATGTGGTATTACATCTCCAAAAATTCTGAATCATCTATAATGTGCGTCCAATTTAGTCTTCTAAATTAATGTCAGCAATGGCCAGAGGAGGGTCCTCCTTTAACTTACAATGGGACTCTTCCCTTGGGTTATGACATTAAGAAATCAGGTGCAGTGGATTTTAATGCTGGGCGAGTGTTTAACCGCTTGAAGACCAGGTGTTTAGACCCCCTTCCTGGCCGGGCCATTTTTCAGTGTTCAGCGCTGCAGTACTTTGACTGACATTTATTCCGTCATGCAGCGCTGTACTGAAATTAATTTTATACCATTTTTTGGGGGACAGATAGAGCTTTCTTTTGGTGGTATTTAATCACCACTGGGGGTTTTATTTTTTACTATATTCAGGAGAAATTACTGAAAATTTTGGAAAAAAAAAAGTTTTTTTTACATTGTTATAAAACAACTAATATTACCCACTTTTTTGGTCAAATATAAAAGTCGGGGTCACGTCGGGTAAATAGACACCAAACATGTCAAGCTTAAAAATTGCGTGCACTTGCGAAATTGCAGAAAAAATAGCATACCCAAAATTGGCCATAGGCAACGCTTTAAAAGCTTTTACAGCTCATCAGTTTAGTGTTATCAGTGATTAATGGCCCTAAAATTATTGCTCTTATTCCGACGTTCGCGGCGATATGTAACTCGTGAACCGACCTCCCTCTGATCCCCTGTGACACAGACAGTATGCTGGTCCCGGGCTCACACCGGAGCCCGGGACAAGCTTGAGAGCGGGAGGGGGGCGCACGTCGCAGGACCTCATACAAGCGATCCGCCGGCTCTATAGCCGGCGGATCGCTTGTATATTAACGGTCATCGCTGCCTGTTTTCAAATAGCGGCGATTTCCCGAGCGGGCGGATGTAACAGGACGTGTATACACGCCCAGTTACATCCAAGAAGCTCCCGGCCGGCCGTGTATACACAACGGCTGGCCGGGAGGTAGTTAAAGAGACCGTGTCACTTAGCTCAATTAAGGAAAGTTACAATGTCTAAACACAGCCCAATCCACCACAGGCATGTATACTTACCCAGCCTCAGTCCCTCGCACCTCCTTGTACTGCTGGAGCCCTTACTAATTGAGTGGGATTTCCGAATAAAGGTGAGCACATGACCTCCCATGGGTCATGTCCTGAGTGGTCAGATCCAAACACTTTTACGTGGGAGGTGCCAGGACATCAACACCCTGTCTAAAGGTGGCCATACACTCTACAACCATCGCATGACTTTAGTCTTGCGATGGTTGTAAAGGGATTAAAAAAACGTACGATCTGCCTATCTTGGACAGGCAGATCGCACTCTCGATCATCGCAAGCCCGCCCTCCTGAGGGCTTCCGATGACCGCAATGCTGAATGGGCAGTGTGCGCGTGCGCACACCGGCCCGTTCAGCATTTATCTTCCGAGCACCGTTCTAACCAGCCGAGAATCGTACGATTCCCGGCTGGTTTTCGAACATGCTGGTTCGACAGAAGACGTGCGACCGTACAGTAGAAACGGTCGCACGTCTCCGTTCACACTGCTCGATTATCGTACGAAAACCCGATCGCATACGATTATCGTACGATAATCGTGCAGTGTATGGGCACCTTTAGTTTCAACACCAGTGGACATGCTGCAGTGGATAGGCTAAGTAAGTATACAGGCCTGTGGTGGTTGACTATATGCGGATATGGTCCTGAATGACCGACATATGCAAAGCAACAGTGTCTTTATTTTTTGCCTATCCACAAGCAAGGGAAGGAGCGGTCAGATTTTGCAATTGATACGTGGGTTGGGGCGGATGTAGACAGCAATCAGAACAGTTTCTTCACCTGTCTGAGTGATTTGTTTCCCATGAAAAACAATTATGTCTATAGGATTATGTCACTTTATAAACAATTATGTCTATAGGAGCCTTGCACTTTATATGCAGGTATGTGTGTTTGTTATGTGGTTAGCTAAACCGTTTGTGTTTTATATTTGTGATATTACTCAATTCATTATGCAATACAGTAAAAAAAAAATCCTCCAGAAAACATGATTCATGAGTTTTTATCCATTAAACATTCATTTTAAAGTGCCTTAATAATGAACGTGAACACACAATCATGCGGCATGCCCTATATTTTAAAAAAGCCCAAAGCTGTACTGCTTAGATGTGAACTAACAACAACAGATTTCTACTTAAAATGCATTATTCTAGAGTAATATTCATATGTTTTACTGCAGGGAAAATGGACAGGTGTGGACAGGCCCCTGGTGAGTGACTCCTGATGTATTGTTTTCAGTCAGTCTGACCACCCCTAGGCAATAGGGGGAGAAGAGCTCTATGCAGGCCTGAAAGCTTGGCTGAGTTCAACTCCATAAAGAGGTTAAGCGGCAGGAAGCGAGAGGGTTGGGGATGACAGTTTTGGCTTGTCTGCAAGGAAACAATAGCAAGCGGCATAGTTTTTCTAAGCTGCCACCAGGAGATGGTTGGCCAGGACTGTTTGAAGGTACCAGACATGACGAAGTTGGTCCACCTGGTTTTGTAACCTCAGGTCTATGGGTATCTATAAGCTTACACTGAGATACCTGCACTACTAAGCAGGAAGCATACCATGTATTTCTAATGAATAAAGATGGCTTAATTAATTAATAAGAACTATCTGCCTATCAACAGGGCAGTGGCAGCACCAGGGTGGCCGTCACCCACTGCAGCCGCCACGTATGCATTATGACATTCGTGGTGTGATGTCATCACGTACTTCACTGCCAGCAGCCATCTTGTAGATGGATGCCGGCAAAGAGAGATGGGGATATTGACCCGGCGAGATCAGGTATGCTGATGTAGTGTGGATGGTGGGGAGAGCTGTCAGAGAATGTAGTGTGGATGGTGGGGAGAGCTGTCAGAGAATGTAGTGTGGATGGTGGGGAGAGCTGTCAGAGAATGTAGTGTGGATGGTGGGGGAGAGCTGTCAGAGAATGTAGTGTGGATGGTGGGGGAGAGCTGTCAGAGAATGTAGTGTGGATGGTGGGGGAGAGCTGTCAGAGAATGTAGTGTGGATGGTGGGGGAGAGCTGTCAGAGAATGTAGTGTGGATGGTGGGGGAGAGCTGTCAGAGAATGTAGTGTGGATGGTGGGGGAGAGCTGTCAGAGAATGTAGTGTGGATGGTGGGGGAGAGCTGTCAGAGAATGTAGTGTGGATGGTGGGGGAGAGCTGTCAGAGAATGTAGTGTGGATGGTGGGGGAGAGCTGTCAGAGAATGGATCCTAAACATTTCCTGTTGGCTCCTGGATTCCATATAACCTTGTCCACCCCTAGATGTCTGCAATGTGTACCTGTAATGGGTGTCTCTGGTCTCTTGCCCTTCTGCCCGCCGAAGGATTTGTTTTATCCACAGAGCTGCTAGGTAAGGAGGCGCCATATTCTGCTAAATCCATCTTATCAAATGCTGATGACAATCTGCCACATAGACATAGAAGTAAATTCTGGGAAGAAATCAACACAATAATAGACAAAATGGTAAACATGTACCTAGCATCTTTTATAAAGGCTTTAAAAGCAAATACTTACAAAAAACACAACTACACATTTTATACATATGTGGGTCCTGGGATTTGCTAAAGTAAACATAAACTTTGCATTAGATGGCTGTTATTCATGCCTACAGATTTCAACAGGGGCAACTACAGTAATCCTCCCTCCCCCAGCTGATCTTAAAAGGGTAAGTCTACCGGCTGTCCCAGCGCCTCTTAGTCACCATCTACTGTTCCTGCAAAATAACAGTGATGCCTAGGGCATCTGCTCAGTGCACAGCCATGAACACTCAAGCCAATAAAATATAATCTGCATGAGCCTGGGACCACTCTCTTCTGGCTATAGCCAGCTTTAACAGGGCTGTCAGGAGATTGTGCCAGACTGTGCAATCAGTTAACAGCGTAAGCACATGCACCAAGAAATCTGCAAAGTTGCACAGCTCTGCAACGGTGCATCCCTTTCTGTGCATGCTTCTCATGGTGTGTATGCATGCTTCCTGCAGGCCGTGGCACCAAGCAGCCTGCTTAAAGCTGAGCCTTGCCAAGCATCAGTGTGAAACAGTCTTCGGCTGTTTACCTGTGACCACCAATCCTCTAAACTGACCCTGCTGATTCCTTTAACCAGCCTAGCATTTTCCTTGACCCATTGGCAACTCCTTCTTGTCTGCTCACCTGTTCCTGTATCACCCCCGGATTGTTCACTGACTGTGATTCCTGCCCGACGCTCTGGTACCTCGCTGCATGCAATTTAATGACCCAGCCTGTTCCTATTTCTTCCGATTGACTTGGTAGAGTCTTGACCTGCTGCTACCAAACCTGGCATGTTCCTGAACCTTTTCTAAATGGCGATCTACGTCTTCCTGTAACTCTGAGCCACCTGATTTGCTCTCAATCTCGATCTCAAGTTTCAGTGATGCCAATATCACTCACAGGCACTTGTGCCACTTTTGTCTTCTGCGTTCCCTGTCCTTTTACCCATTATTGTTGTTTGGACTCGAGTAGTTAGTGAGGCCACTTCATCATCTCGGGCTCCTTACTCAGGTATGTGAAAGGAATCCTATCGATTTTTGTAATGGTATTAGATATACTTGTGAAAGTAATATTATAGTTTAAAAACTCCATGCTCACTCCTGTAATAGACTACAATCTCAATACAAATTAGTAAACTAAACATGATATTATAGTCCATAACAGGAGTGACCTTGCAGTGTTGGCTACTTTGCAACACACACACACACGGACCATATGGAACAAAAGTAGCCACCCTCCAGAAGGAAGGACAGTGTCAGCACCAATTCAGAGATGATTTGAAGATCTACAGCCAAGTGATACACAAATAAGATTGTTGTTAATAGATAAAGTTCTTGAATGCATTTTTAAGATTTAACTCCTGAGTTTACTGTCACTTTAAAGATCATTGGTCTTCATACTACCTGTGGATGGTTACATTACCTGTGTGCAATGTCAGTGCCCCCTCTTTCTTCACTAGGAAGCTTACGAATATTTTCTGCCTAAAACAAATAAAACACCAGTGAGAATACAGTACAGACTCACTGGCACTACATACATCCATCAAAATGTTCAGATTATGTCATAGTTTTCATTCATGTGTCCAAATGATACACACAAGTGTCTCATTCATGTTTTTGTGCCTTCAGATGCCATCTTGTGGTAGTAAATGGGTACTGCAGAATTGTACACACTTGCCAGAGTTCTATCGAAAAAGCCAACTCGTTAAGATTTCCAACTATTGATATCACGTCCGGTGAATTGCCGGTAGATTTTGAGGAGATGGTGGTGGTGTGCCTGTGCCAGCCATGACAGTTTCACAATCTTTGTCGAGTTCTCCAACTGGGCGCGCAGGCGCTCTGATAGGAGCTGGAGAACTCGACGAGGATTGTGAAGCCGCGCCGGCACAACGACAGTAATTGGAGAAATGGACGAGGATTCTGAAACCACCACGGCTGGTGAAGGCGCACCAGCTCGTCGAAATCTTCTGCTGGCAAGTCACCGGATGTGACCTCTCAAGTTGGAGATCTCGACATGTTGGTCATTTCAACAGTAAGCACAGTAGGTAGTGTCCCCATCACTTGCCATCCCTGCCCCACAGTTGTAAATTGTTCTCTGTTATTGACTTGCCTGGAACCTTTTGAAAATCGCAATTCCCGGGTTTGTTTTTTCATCTGATGAGAAGGAAATAGACTCCATTGCAAAGTGGCTTAGAGAAACCGTATCGTCTACAGGCAAAGTGAGCTCCTTGCTGAGCGATGAATTTTGGTGATGGCTTCCACGTTCCTGATCAGTTTTACTTTTGCTGCTCATAAGGGAACTGCTGCATGTTAAGGCATTTGAAAGAAGACCATCTGCAAGTTGCCGTTCCATCTGCTTTCCAATACTTGTGAAAGGAACATAATAAGGACTACTGCCTGTCACATGGATATCTGACAATATAGGCGGGTCTGCAACTTGTATGCATGCCATTGGAGTATCACCCATTCCATCCGCTTGTTCACCATTTGTACATTTAATGTCCCTCTGTGGTGTAACTGACCTAATAATCATATCTGGAAGACAACAGTAGGTTGTGAGTGTAGGATGATTCTGTGTTTGGTCTTGGGAAAACAATGGCTGGAAGTCCACAAAGGTATTAATGAGTTGCTGATGAGTTTGTAACTGGGAATATAAGCTTTCATAAGGCGGAAGAGTGACATTTGTAGAACTTTGCTGGATTGGAGATAAGGGGTCCAGTGTATTCTGGTTTTGGTCACCTAGTGTTACTGATGTACTAACAGAAGATGCATACTTTTCAACTGGTTTGTTCAAGTTAACTTGCACTGGTTGACCATTTAAATTATTTTGGACTAAACACTCCAAAGATCCAGCTGGAGAATAAACAGGATTAATGGTTTTGGGGGGTTTATCAGACCAAAGTCCAAGACAATCTGAGTCTAGACCTGAGTATAAATGAGTTTCTGGATCCTCAGAGACCTTGCTGGTTGTGTTTATCAAGGTATAGGTATTTGAGGGACCAGAGTTTAAAGAAGCACATGTATAGTCCGGCGACATCTTATTCTTGCTTAATGCAACAGTCAAAGGAACAAGGCTTTCGCTGGGATCTTGGATGACCACATTTGACACCAACTCTTCCTGTGAGTTCTTGTTCAGCTGTTGCCAGAGAAGGTCCATTTCGGAAATGGATGGTTGAGAAGGCTCGTTCTCCACCTTAATGATTGATGGTAAAAGATGAAATGACATTGGCTGTTCCTTTCTCTGCAACTCTTTACATGTGGCATTCGTAGCGCTGGCATCGTTCACCGTGTACTGTCCGTGGTGAATTTCAAGATGTCTCTTCAAGGACCTGGGATCACAGTAGCGTTTATTGCACCCTAACTCCATGCACACAAAGGGTTTGGATTTAAGATGAGTCAACATATGTCCCGTTCTAAAAGAAAAGACAAAGACCTCAGTGTCACTGTTATCCACACAAGCAGACTATCAAATACAACCTGTTTTTCATCTCATGGCTAGGGATAACCATACATGCAGTCAATGCTGCAAATCTCTGCATTGCTTTAGATAATCTGGCCACGTGTAGGTACTGTTGGGAGTGATAATAAGCAAAAAAAACTACAGACAAAGTTATAATTTCAAAGCTGGATCAATCCTTTTGCTGCTCATATGCTATGATTTAAAGTAAATTGGTGGCCACATAAAGCATAAGAAACACATACATAGTGTACCTCCCCGTGGCATAGCCATAGCAGCCCAGGCGTCTGCAATGGGGCCTGGGGTTGGAAGGGGGCCCTATTAGGTTGCAAGAGTAGGACTGGTTGCAGTTGATGACAAATCTAATCCCCTGAAAAGTCTACAGTGTAGAGACAACTTCAGATGCACAAGAGGAGTCTTTGGGATACCCAAGTACCTCCAGTGTCTGCATGCATTCTCCAATGTGTTTTAAAGGGACCTGGGACCCCAGAAAAGCAGGGTGCTTTGATTAGAAAACAGCAATTACTGCCTCTGGACCACACCCTTCCGCATTTACTACTGGGTCATCACAGCAAGAGTGGGCTAAACCCAGCAAACAGAGGAAATGGTCTCTATCTACTCATCAACGCACCCTGCTTTTCTGGGATCCTAATGTACTTTGCAACAAATTGGAAAATTCACACTTACCTGGAGGTGCACCACATAAGCGTCTGTTTTATATATTTTCTAGTTACAGATTTCTATGGCTGTTACAAAACTGATCATTCATATTCTAATTTTAGAAGCTAAATAAGAAACTGAAATAATCCAATAGTTTGTTGGGGATTTGAACGGAACTCAACTAACATGGTGCTCCTGATCAAGGCTTTGGCACATGCACATATTATGTATGTTGTTTTTCTTTTGTTCTTGCACATGAAAAACCCAATCAAATAAATAATAAAAGAAAAAATAAATCCAGTAATTTCTTATACCTCTAAGGGATCGAGTTGACTGTGTTTGAATTCAAAGTCTGCATACCTGTCAGTCATAACAAGAGTGTCCCATTCTCCTTGCTGGATTTTTTGATTTATTCTACAGTATAGAAAATGCAAAAGGTGCGTAAACACATGAAGGTGAGAGGGAACAACTCTCCCAGGTAGTTGGGAAGAGAATACTGTGGGCTTCAGCACTGCATGAGAACTATACAGAACAATTTTCAGGCTAAGTTCAGATGTCGGCGAGCGCGGGATGTGCGATCTTGCACGATTGCACAGTGTTTGCCGTGCGGCCCCACTGATTTCAATGGGGTTACATCCAAGCGGCAATCAATGAAAAAAGGTACATGTACTTCTTTTTGTGACATGCACCGTACGTTTTTTTGAACCGTGATCGTGCGTGATTGCATGGGCGATGTGCAATCTGCCCAGCACAACTGGGGTGCCATTAGACAATGGCACCGCCAGCGGAATTGGCGGTGGTGGGCGATTCCCCGCGGTCATGGATTGACATAGTGTGACCCTAGCCTAAAAGGCGTTTGACTCGGCTTACTTATTTTTTATTGTTGACTGAAACTTGATGGGGTTGCATGTTTTATAATGGCAGCATGCTGTCAGAAGTCCACTGAAGTAGGATGCTGTCTGGCCGTATCCATATCAATCTGTTTGACTAAATCTTTATTTATTTTAAGCATTATTTTTATGCACAACTGCACTTTTTGACTTCACAGAATGGCGGAGGGTGAAGGTACCTTCGGGGCCTGTTCTTGAAGTTGTGGAGGAGGTTCTGTGACCTACACAAGGGCCCCCAGCCTCCTCCCACTCGGGGATCTCCCTTTGGGGGAGCCCCCAACCTAGTACTCGGTGGACCTGTTTCGGCAGGTCCCAGAGGAACTGGGTCCGCCAGCCTTCTGGTAGGTGGACCTAAGTCGTTCTTGTCAGTCAGGAGCCTTGTGCCCCGGGGGATCAGGAAATAGTGGCCCTTCTCATTAGAGAGGACTAATAGCACCCTCGATCACTTTTTTGTTGTGTGTAGTGATTGCACTATTCATTTTTTTTTTTTGTTCACGGGGATGTTTTTGATGCACGCTCCACGGGCTTAAAAAAAAAAAAACATGCGTAGTAAAGAATTCGTAAACTACCTATGTTTTGAATATCTCAAAAATAATCAGAGTTACCCTCGTAGCAGTAGACTGCAACTCCACAGGAGAAAACTCATCAGTCAATGAATGGAGCAACTCAGAATCAGACAAAGTCTCAGAGTCAAGGCAATGGGTAAATAAGATACAGAATCTGCAGGAAAAGGCAGAGGAGAGCACTTGTGGCCTCTGTAATCAGAAGTGACAAATAACAAGGTGATTAGAGCCATAAAGTCTTGCATGACTGTAGTAAATACCTCGGCAAAGGAACCCACCACACCATGCAATCCTAAAGGGGACACTGATAAAGGAGTGGACTCCAGCAGCAGAGGGCAAAAGGATGTCGATGTCGGCACGACCAATAGGCATGCTGCAAGCAGCCCTGGAGCCATTACTAGAGTGGAAACTGGGGGGGTTACCAGTTAGAGTGGGACAGTCCCCATAACACCCCCTCACAGACACCCCCATTTCTAGAATCAGACATGTTGCAACTGCGTAGCAGAAAGGCATGTTGAATTGCAGGATAAGAAGCACGGCCTCAGGTACTCACAAACACCGCACAGCTGGTAGCAGGTCTGAGGTGACCAAACTAACTGTAGGCGGGCAAGAATGGATCAAAGAACAAAATTCCATGTAGCCCTTTGCAAGAAGCAGCAGGGAGTTGCTTCCTGGAGGCTATAAGGTAGAAAAGAGAGAGCGCAGAGTGAGCAAGCACAATGTTCCAACCAGCGGATGATGTTAGCACTGTGGTGGTGGACATAATGGCACAAATGGGAAATTAAAAAAGCTGTCTAGCCACCTATTTAATGGAGGTAGCTCCTGGTGCTCAGCCTGGCTGGCCTATTCACTAAGTAAGTCTTCAGAGACAGGGCAAGTGCTAAGGTAATACCAGCAGATCTGGACTTGGCAAGTGCTCCACAGCTAACTTTTGCCAAAAACCACCCTATGCAGAACCCAGTGTCTGAAGGTCACTTCCAGGCTATCCCTGCAACATTTAGTCTAGCACAGTCCAGATGAGACACTCCAAGGGCCAGGGTGAGGACGACCATGCCGATTTGATGCAATAGAATAGACAAGCTCTATCAGAGATGTAGAGAAGAGTCTTGAATGAAGAAACACTAGCAAAAAATGAGGCATGCTGATAGTTTGAGCGGTTATCAACACCAGAGGCCGCAGTTTTAGAACTGGTAAGTAAGCAGCGAGGGAGCAGGGGGTTAGCACAATTTAGCTTGAAGGGGGTTGATTTAGCAGTAGTTATAGTTAATGTACAGCTGACCTTTAAAAGTGAAGTATTGGGAGAGTAAAATATACACTGCAGTTATCCCACGCTGGCTCTATATACCAAGAGATGAGCGATCCTGTAACTGATCGCTCAGTTCATGGTCTCCTCCCTGCAGAGAACAGTGACTGTCATTTACTGCTCCCTGCAGGGATTCCCATCTCCCCTTTCTGTTCCTTTAGCGCTCAGTGGAGGGACAGACAGGGGAGGAGGCTTGCACTGGGAGGCAGAGCCAACTGTCAATCAGACAGCTGGGTGGATCCGATAATATTGTCGGGATCCTCACCGGCTGTGGCACAGCTTTGCACTGTCAGTATAAAAAGGGCACTACCACTATATGCTGACTTTGGGTCACAGGAGTATATATGAAATGTACTCATGTGACCCAAAAAAGAGGTAAAGCCAAAAAGAATTGGCTTTATTTCTCTTTTTAATAAGAATGTATAAGGTATATTTGATTTATGAGTAGGGCCCTCCTTTTTTTTATTTAAAAAAATGTCAGTTCTACAGTCCTTGGTACATACAAGTGGTCCTGTCGTTTGAAGGATTTCTTGCAGATGCTGCACACATGCTTTCTCTGCTGACTATGACTCAAAACATGTCTGCGGAGAGCTCTTGCACTTCCAAACAGCTTTCCACACACGCTGCACTCCAGTTTGAAGGTTTGAAGACTTTTCTGTGCGGGAGCTTTGCCGGATAGACATCTGTTGCTTTCTGGACACAGGAGACCAAGATCTAAGCAGGTGGAAAAAAAAGAGAAGTCAAACATTTGCATGCTTCATTTTCCAGCAGTGGGATAATGGCCATATTTTCATATTATTCATTTACATAAAACCATGCTATAACTCCCTTCTCACTCAGTTACTTTAAGGTGCAAAATCCTTTTTTTTTTTACTGTCACAGATAAGAACAATCTGATGAAATCTTTCAAATATCAACAGCTTAAACTTTAAAATAAATGGTAACTGTCTGCAACACAACAACCCTAATTAAAGACACTTTCATAAAGAGACAGGCTCCTATGCAATAGTTCCCATCTGTGACCCTACAAGGGCAATGCCAGACTTCATCTTATAGTTCTCTTCTCTCTGTGTCCCTCTACAGTGAAAGGGACAGACTTCATGTCTTAAAGCCCCTTGCCATGCAATTAAAGGCAGCAGACACCATGTCACATAGCTCGCTTCTGTGTCACCCTACAGTAGGAGGGTCAGACTCTACATCTTATAGCTCCCACTGATGTGCCAAACAGAAGTAAGACAGAGAGACCCAATCTCTCGCAGTTGTCTTTCACCTCGAAGGTACAGAATCCAAATCTCATGGCACCTTTTTATCTGTCAGTCTGAAAAGTTCATAACACAGATCTATGACTAAAGCGCTGACCAAACTGTTGGCGCTATATAAACCCTGTATAATAATAATAATCATAATTTTCTCATACCGGAGTCCCACTTTTTCTTCATGTAGGAAAATGTATCATAATTTGTAAAGTCCTCTTGGGTCCTGAAAGACTGTTTGAGATTCTGCTCTAAGATGTCAGACTCCAACATGTGGTGCCTAAGACTGACAATGTGGTCATCTGACTGTGGATGATGGTCAATGCTCCAGTTGTACAGACTCATCTTTCCGTGTGCACTCCAAATCCTAGAATAAGAAATGTGACAGTCAAGCAATAGAGAAAGCAGTTGATGAGGATTTGCAGTCCGTGCTGTAGCTTGTGCTATAATTCAGCTCTGCACAAGCCGATAATCAGATGCACCAAGAGATCTGTAAACTCCCCATGATCTTACAGGACCAGCCTAACAAAATCTGATATTTAGGTTATTAGTGAACCAAGGTTGGTTGATGAACCCTCTGTCTTCTTATATCTTTTGCTAACTTCAGCAATCAGATCTTCCCATCCAGACCACCATGATGAAGCACTAGCTGCTAAGTCAATCTGATGACAAACACAACAGGAAGAATGAGACCCCTGCACAATGGTTGTGCCAGATAGTTTGATTTGAAATATTCCAAAATGTGGGCTTCTACCATGCTATTAAAGCCCAGGAAATTGAAATGAGATTAAATGTGGTACTTAAAGAGATAGATTGGCCAACCAAAAAAGATTATAAAGTGTGCCAGCAAAAAAGTGCATTGTCCTCTGAGCACCATGTGCACTATGGCCAGTTGGGAGCCACTGCAAAGGTGATAATTAAGTCATGCGGGGCAGATACATACACCATATGTATGAAACCCAAAAGATGGGTGTTGATGCCAGCCACCAGGGAGTCAATGAATCTCCAGACAAACCAAGAAACATTTTAATTGTGGTATTATATCCACAGATCCCACTTGCTGGCAGATGATTTGACTCCTAACATGTGAACCGTGAAAGGGGCTGGTATGTGTAGGACATCCTACTTAAAAATGTGAGACACCGCTATCTTAGCTGCCTAGTTCTGCCCACCCGCTGATCTATATGCCACTGCTGTGGTACTTTTGGAATGAACCTGCCTCAGATGGTTTCCGAGTCATGTACCCCTCACCTGAGAGATTATTGAGGACTCCTGCTCAGACTACCAGGGCAGCAAAAATAAATAAAGCATCTTCATAAAGGAATTATCAGGGCTATTCACAAAAGGGTGAAGAGTTTGGAGAAGGCAGGAGAAGTGAACAATCTAGGACAACATAGCTGAACTGGAAAGTGAGATTGGAGAATGTTTTCCAAAACAGCTTTGTTGTCCTAGATTGTTCACTTCTCCTGCCTCCTCCAAACTCTTCACCCTTTTGTGAATAACCCTGTAAATGTAATTGAAAAGGTGGATCCTTCCATGAAGAGAGCAAGTGGATATGTCTGACATTTTCAGAATGAAGAACAGGAGGGGCCTCATAAGATACTTAACGAACGGAACCTCTTCAAGGGTAGAAACCATCAGACTGAGGACCTTTACCCAATGCCAAAAAAATTGGAATGAATGCAAAATTGTGGTCTAATCCCTACAAATACACTTGGGGAAAGGATGTGAGAGAGAATCAAGAACTCTAAAAAGTGCAGATCTGAATGAAAATGTGGAACCCACAAGAGAGGAAGGAAGGGCCCTGGTATTCCCTCCAATGTTCTACAAAACTATGGAAGGGCTCTAAAACTGGTGAAGGCTGCCAGGGGCT
This sequence comes from Nanorana parkeri, assembly GCF_000935625.1. Classification (NCBI taxonomy): domain Eukaryota; kingdom Metazoa; phylum Chordata; class Amphibia; order Anura; family Dicroglossidae; genus Nanorana; species Nanorana parkeri. The sequence goes on from NW_017306489.1 coordinate 921,071, forward strand.
CAGCAAGCAGAGGGCCAGTATCCAGGCCAACAGCCTTCTAATGTGGGGAGAGAGTCCAAGAGGGGTACCAGAGAAAATAACATGGCAAACAATGTCCCAAAGAGATCTGTTCTCTTCCCTTATGTGTGCGAGTTGGTGAAATACAGCAGGCAGCAGCAAATGAGCACTTCATCCTGAAGGAGAAATGAAGTGTGAACAAAGCTTTGAGTTATGATAGCCTGAAGTAGCCTACACGTGGTAGACCGATATTGTAAACTTCCAGACGGCCACTCTGCCCCACTTTGTAGTGGGGAATCTTTGGACTGCCAATATTCAATGGTTCCCATCGCACTCCTGACCGGAATAAAGTGATGTGACAAGGAAATGATTTGTGATATGATTACGGCGACGCTCCTAGAAGACTTAAAAGAGACAGACCCATCTAATATGAGGTACTTTTTTGACTCAATTTATGGTCATTGATGCACATCTGCATATACAGTGTATATTGTGTATATAATGGCGGGAATATTACGTCATTGTGGTGTCAGAAGTGCTTGTGATTGGTTCACTATTTTGCACTCTCATGTATATATACACTGAGTGGCCAGATTATTATGACCACCCCAAGCACATGTTTTGTGGTGTTTACACTTTGTTTGCCTGAAGGAGGGACCATACAGTTCAGAAACGTCACTATACAATGTGACACGACCAAGGTCAATAAATATTGACATAAGGTACCCATACACCTTGCGATCATCGGACAAAACTTTTCGTCCAATGATCGAACTGCCCCATCCTGCCCCAATCATCGCAAGGTTCAATTAGCGGTAGTTAAAAAAAACACCTGGACGATTTCCGTTAATCGACCGCACGTATTTTAGTTTGCACCTGAAAAGTGTTAATCGAACCAATTTTGACGTACGCAAAACGACACCATCCTTGCGAAAGTCGTACGATCGACCAAAGTTTTCTAACCTGCTGGAAAGTCAAAAGTTGCACGATTGTACAGTATTTGCAGTTGTACACTGCCCATCAACCTTACGAATATCGGACGAAAACGGGATCACAAACGAAAATTGGTCGATAATCATAAGGTGTATGGGCACCTTTTAGAAACAAGTTGGAGTGCGAGTGACTTTCTATTACATATTCTTTGGCCTTCCAGGCTGGAGCATGTAGTAAAAAGATAAAGAAGGACTTATGACGGTTCTGCAATCTATAGAATGTAAGCTGGAGTCCAGGTAAGGAGTACCCAAAATGAGAAGAAAAGGGAGCCGGTATCATACAGTTTTCTGGGAGAAGCAATCCACAAATGGGGGGCCGTGAGAGAAAACTGAAATGCTGATATCCACCACATCCCTAAAGCAGTAGGGAGGCATGGGGAAAAAGGAACAAAGACCCTCAGGCAGTCAGCTAAGAGAAGAGGTCACCCAGCTAAGGCTCCAGGTAAGAGAAGCAAAAATTAATATCTGAAGCATGCGGACGGACACTGCGGACAGAGTCAAGAGTGGAACACACTTAAAGGAGAACTATGAGGTGAGTGCTTTTCACTCACCTCATAGTTCTAGCCGACCTGTGACAATGAGACTGTCACAGGTCGGCTCAGTAGATCGGGAGGTGAGCGAACACATACCGGCGTTCGTTCACCTCTCGATCCTGTCACAGCTCTCTGCCGTGACAGGGGAGGGGCTGGATTCCCCTCTCCGATCCGCCAGCGCTGACTGGCGGAACGGACGGGGGAGGGTGCAGCTGGCTCTGCCTTTAGATAGGCAGAGCCAGCTGTCAGTCACGCAGCTGGGCGGATCCCGGCACAATTGTCGGGATCCGCTTCAGCGTCTTAGTATACCGCGAGCTACAGCTCACGGTATACTGAGCCTAGGGTGACGGGAGGACGCTAGTTTGTGTCCTCCCGTTACCCTAAGGAGAACTATGGGGAAAAGACTTAACCCCATAGTTCTCCTTTAAGACTTGTGCAGAAGAAGCAGCTTGATGTTTGACTCAAAATGTTCACTGGACTATAAACTGAGAGTCTGCAGTGTCTGACCTTCTATGACACTGTTGTGAATCTGAAGCGGGTGGTAAATAGAACCTGGCACACTGTACCACATCCAGTACCCACTAACCTAAAGCCGCCCACTAGGCAGAGGCTTCAAATGTGCAGCCGAAGGTAGGAATGCACCGAAATATATTGGCCACCGAAACATATCGGATGAAAAAGTCACTTTTGCCTAAATGCCGAAAGTGCCATTTTCCTGCTGATACATCGGCGCCTCCCTGCTTTCTTTCCTCCCCGCCGGGCGCTGCTGTGTCCGAGCAGGGAGGAGAGAAACTGTGACAGCCGGCCGAGCGCTGTGAGCGGCCGGCATCTCTCCTCCCGCTCAGCCTCCTGTCACAGTCCGGCAGAGCGCTGTGTCTGGGCGGAGACACACCACGCTATCACAGGGGGCTGAGCTCTCCTCCCGCACCGCTCGCTCAGCCTCCTGTGACAAAGTGTCAGAGAGGAGAGCGGTACAAGCACTTCGTGATCACTGAGTGTTTGTACATACTGTAATTGAGGACAGAGTCTGGTTACTATATCTTCAATTACGAATGAATGGGAAGTGATCTACATCCCTTTCTCTTCATTCATAGTTGAAGTTATAGTGAACATACTCTGTCCTCATGTTATCAATGATCAGGAACACTCAGTATAGAGGTGTCCTGTTCATTTATAACAGGGGATGCAGAAAAAGAGATTGAGGACTCTGTGTCCTCAATCTCTTTTTCTATATTAAAAGGGAAATATCAGGGGTCTGTTTAGATCCCTAATATTTCCCCCCTAAAAGTAAAGTAAAAAAAAATTAATAAAAAAAATATTAAAAAATTAAAAAGTTTATTAAAAAAAATATTTAAAAAATTTAGCTAAACATTTTAGTTTTCGGTCTGACAATTTTTGAAATTTCGGTTTTGAAATTTCCATTACGGCGCACCTCTAGCCTGAAGGACATTACATTGTCCACTGGATACAAACTGCAGCTCCTGGCCGGCCGTTTTTTTACTACGGCCGGCCCGGAGGTAGTTAACAATAAGACAATCTCTGTCACATGTAAGTGATTGAGGGAATGTAATTACTGTAATTTGGACTGGCCATAAGCAGACTGGGCCCAGCCTAAAGTGGACTTTTACCCTCTCCCACTAAAAAAACACAATAGCACTCAGCTCTGCCTGCTGATATGAAATCATCTTACATTCATTAGTTAAACAAACATGTTTCTTTTACTTACAATATTTGTTTTTCCACTTCCTGGTCCTCTTGGGCATTAGTGATGTAATGTACCCAAGCATTGCATCTTGGGAAGGTTACATCAGCAGAGCATTGCTGGGAAATCTCATCTGTAATCTCACAAGATCTCGGGGAAAGGCATTTTCCTCCCATGGGATGATGTGCATGGTCACATGTCCTAGTCACATGTGCCAGAGTTCCAGAAAGTAAAGGGCAGGGGTGTGGAATTCCTATCGCCCGGGACATGCAGTTTTGGGCGCCGGGCGAGTTGTTTTTTTGTGCACTTAGCCCCGCTCCGGACAAGCAGAGCTAAGTGTACAGTGTGGAGCCACATCACATAGAGGATTTTAAATCCCTATGCGATAGGAATAAAATTTGGTGGGGGGAAAAAAAGTAAAAAAAAGTTATGAAAAAAGTAAAAAATTATTAAATATATAAAAAATTTAAAAAATGAAAACCAACCCCGCCAAATGCATGCAAATAAACGCACGCATAGGACATTGTGTGTGTGCGTTGAGTGCTGCTGCCATTTCACTGTGTCATATTGTGGTAGCGAGGCAGGAGAACTCTCCCACACGCACAATGTGTATTAAAATGGAGTTACCCGATCAAATCTGGCCCCCTTCTCTCCCAAAAACCCCCACCCCCCGGCTATACTTACCTTTCGGCAAACAGTCCTTACCCTCCGCCGGTACAGGTGTACTGTCCTTACCCCGTACTGTGCAGCGCAGTCCTGCCCTATGCATTTTGAATTTAGCTCGCAAATTGCATGCACTCATGAGAAGCGCTATTTAGCACAGACCAATAGTTTTGATTAGGGATGCACAGATACAGAGTATTTGGGCAAGTACTTGTACTCAACCAAATGCTCGATACCTTCTCCAATACCGGAACTTCTGGTCAGAGGAAGATTTCCTCTTACCGGCAGTGCCGGTGGGGGAACATGGAGCCAGCTTCCCGTGCAATCAGGAAGCGGGGCAGCGACTAATGACCCGCCTCCCAGTTTCCTGATTGGCCAGGAAGCCAGCTCCTTGCTGATTGGCTGGGAAGCCAGCTTCCCACCCAATCAGCATGGAGCCGACTTCCTGGCCAATCAGGTCATTACTCTCCGCCCGGTTTCCTGATTGGCCAGGAAGCTGGCTCTATGCTGATTGGCCGGGAAACCGGCTTCTCAGCCATTCACAATCAAGCCGGCCAAACAACATGGAGTCGGCTTCCCTGGCAGTCAGGAAGCCAGGTAGCATCTCATTACCCGCTGCCCGGCTTCCTGATTGCCCGGGAAGCCTACTCCATGCAAACGGAAGCACCGATACTCGGTGAGTACCGAAAGCAAAATATCGGTACTCGTACTCTATACCCAAAAACCGGTATTGGTGCATCCCTAGTTTTAATTTAAACTATTTTTTTTTGTATTAAGACAAGTAGATTGTTATGAAGGGCAAGTAGATTTGGCCCCCGCTTTAGCCCTTGGATAAGTAGTTTTTTCAAAAATGTCCACACCCCTGAAAGGGGGATGGATTCATCTGCCCTTAGTACAAATTGTCACCGTCAGATTGGGGAGGAAGAGAACAATAAGGTATGTAAACAATAAAAAGCCGGCAATGATCTAGAAGGATCTGTTTGTAGATTGCCATTACTGATCATTTCTGAAGGTGTCGTTGTTATTTCAAGGATGAGGGTAAAGTTTCTCTTTAAGAGCTCAGCCCTTTTTGGGGGGGCCTAGGAGGTAATAATGAGCTCTTACAATTTCACAATTACTTGTTATCTCACATGTGACCTTCTTGAGCCTTCTCACTCAAAAGTAAGATGGAAAACCATGTGCGCCAGAGACCCCCAACTCGGGCACCATGCTTCGGGGGAAGGGGGTGCAGTTGAGCTGGTATCCTCCCCTGGCAGGCCGAACTGAACTGTCAAGCTTACGACTCCTGAGGATTACCAAAGCTGAGCCTGTGTAATCAGAAAAGCTGACAGCCCCCCCTTCTTTATCAGGAGCTCTGTGCACTGCTGATATACAAGATGCAGCTAATAAAGTGAAAGCTCTGCTGACAAGAGGGAGCCATACTGTTCCTGTGTAATCTACAGGAATGAGCCGTCAGATCGGTTCATGTAGTAATCTGTTATGTGCAAAGTGTTTAAACATTATTGTAACCCCAATCGTACACTCAGCACAGGGGCATCTTTTTCTGCAGTTTGAGATCTTGAGCATTCCCAGGATCTCAGAGGAAGGGTTGTGTGCATAGGCACACAGGGGCGTTGATTCCCCCATCCTTGCTCACCCATTTTGATACTTGCATAACTCCTCCCAAGAGTCAGCCAACTGCTTGCACCAACATTCAAGGGCTCTTGAGACAGGTGCTGATGCAGGGTAGGGCAATATTTTTAAGAAGATATATACAGCACCCTGCCACCAATTATGATCTCCCTGTATGGCATTGAGAAGCACAGAGATACAGTGATGATGTCTAAAGTAAAGTATGTAATAAAAAGCTTTTTTTTTTTTTACATTTCATTAGGGGAAATGAGGAGCCAGCAATGTGGACAAATAAGCACAAACAAAATACGTGGACCTTGCACGCCCAGATTCCGATCCAATTCTATGCAAACTGCTAACAGATGTAAATAATAATATATATGACCAGGCAGCCATCTTGACCAAATAGCACCTAACTGGTGCCTAATGAGCAGCCTCTTGGGGGGGAAAACAACATTTGCAGCTCCTCTGTACATGTAGCTAGCAAGGAGATGGCTGCTATTACAATCACCAACCAGATCAGAGCTGGTGCTGAAAGTCTGCAATCTGCTATCGGCCTTTGATTGAAGATGGCCGCCAGCCCGCCTCCTCGGCACACACAGCTCTCCCGCCGCCTTCCGCTCTTCCAGTGTGCGCAGCAACAATCCGCCGCCGAGGAGCTCAGGGTGCAGGCGACGTCATCCGCTAGGCGCTCTATCATTGGCTGCGGGAGCCTCGTGACCAAAGAAGGAAAAAAGGGCGACACGCTTCGGCCGCGCATCGTGAGGGCACGTCCAGCCAATCAAGAACAAGGCATCTGAGCACGAGGCTGTTGATTGGTTGATGGCCAGGCAGTAACAATGTGGAGCTGAGGCAGCAGGGTAGCTGGCATCATCAGGAGGAAAATGTTATAGTTGTTATTCACTACTATAAAGCGGACCTGTCCTATGTACGAAGTAAGCTAAATGTCTTAAAGAGGAAATATTTAACCCTTGCGGTGGGGCTACCTGTGCATTCCAAGGAATAAGTTCTCGTTTTTGGGCTAGGAGCTGGATTAAAGAACATATGCTTACCTTATTATTTCTCCTTTTATAAAAAAAAAAAGGTAACCCCTGCAGTGTGGGGTAGCCCCATTGCAAGAGTTAATTTTGGCACAAGGGGGAGTTTCTCTTTAAAGTGGAAAATATCATTCCCCCAGTCCAGGAGTGGGCAACTTGGCCCTCTAGCTGTGGTGGAACTTCAAATCCCATGATGCATTTGTCTCTCGGAGTCATGCCTGTGGCTGTGAGACTATTGCAATGCCTCACGGGATTTGTAGTTTGCTTGCCCCAGTCACATCACAGCATCTTGTGTTTCATGAAGCGTGACGATACTCAAAATTAAGAATTCCGTTATTTTCAATGGTGTCTATTGACGCCCTATTTACACTTTGATTTTGAAGCATGTTTTTGTATTAGTCCTTGGAAAGCTGGTTACTAGGAGAAGGAGACGGTTGTTAGGTACAAAATCGCACAGGAAACGCGCATTACACGTTTTTCAGGTGTCTGTTAGGCCAAAAATTTGCCCTTTTGCCCAAATCAAGCTCATGTACTTTGTCCAACAACAAGAAGCAAGCGACCCCATCGCTCAAGTGTGACTGAAAATAATGGGATTCTTCATGTTTAGCATTGTTGCGCTTTGGGAAGAGAGCAACAAAATGCTCAGGGGTGACCTGAGGGTTTGATACTTGTAGAGTGAAGCTCAAAAAAAGTACGAGTGCACAATTTTTTCCCCATAGACTTCAATGGGAGCATCTGTATCAAGACGCAATTTTACGCCTAACAACCTTCTCCTTCTTCCAGTAACTGAAACAAAAGTGCTCATAGCTGGAAAACTCCAGAACACATACTGTGTACAGGACATTGTTAAGCAACACAACTGCCAGGGCCATCATTAGCTTATGTGCTATCTGCCATAATTTCAGGGGGGTGCTCTCTTCCTTGTTGTTGCACCAACCCCAACCCAAGAGTGATGGCAAGGGGCAACTCCCTGAAATGACTTATTTCAGGTTGGGATCCAAAGTGACATTAAACCCTCAGATTTTTTAACATAAAACAATACTGTAATGTGCGCCTTACTGTAATCCATGGTTGTTTCCCTTCTCTTTGCTGCTCTTCCTTTTAAATCCGTATCTCTTCTCATGCTGGGCAGAACTTCTGTTTTGCAGCAGACTGCCTTGTCTCTGAAATGGATACATGGTGTCTGTGTGTAGGTTCACAACCTGAGCCAGCACTACAGGAAGAGGCACTCAGCTGCAAAGGGAAGTTCTCCCCAAGCATGAGAAGAGATACAGATTCAAAAGGAAGAGCAGCAAAGAGAAGGGAAACTACCATGGATTACAGTAAGGCAGACAGCAAATAAGCTAATGCTTCCTTTGCTATCTGCTGTTTTTTTTTTAGTGTTCTGACAGGGCAAAAAAAAACGGCATAGGAATGAATAGCTAGATTGCTATTGGCTAGTTCAACTTGCAATAGCAAGCTGGCTATTGCACCCACCCTCTGCTGCTGTCAATCAGCACAGGTGGACCTGATGGAGAACTTCAGGTCCACCTCTGCTGATTGACAGCAGCAATGGGTGGGTGCAATAGCTAGTCTGCTATTGAATATTGCAAATTGAAATAGCAATCTAGCTATTAGTTCCTAATAGCGCCGTTTGTTTTTTTTTCTGACTGCCGGCGGCCCCGATCTCAGAAAAAAACAAAAACACAGCAGGAAAGGTTTACTCTGCTAGATAGAGCAGAGTAAACCTTTCCAGGAGAAAATGTTTCTCTCCCGGGCGTCCGGGAAGCCGCTATCCAATAGCGGGAGACTCCCAGAACATCCGCGAGAGTTGAGATGTCGGCCTTAATCGCCGCCCTAGGTGGCCAGGAGAAGGTCCCGAGCTGTCAGCAGTGCGAAAGGCAGGAGGCGGCAAGAGGGAGGCAGCCGCGCTGTCAGCAGAAGGGGCAATCTGCTTTGTCTTTGCGTTGGGACAACGATGGCCAAAGCTGCCCAATGTGCTAGCTGTGAACTGGCCCCTGTGCACATTCCTTGGCTCTTAGTGACAGGAAAAGAGGCTCGTGAAGCAGATCTCTGCATCCTCAGCTTCTTTGGGGTCCCTCGGTGACATTAAGGGTCTGAAAGACCCCTGATGTCTCCATAAAGCGAACCTGTCACATGCTATTTGCTACTACATAGGGGGCTTGCTAGCTTATTACTGTACCTTATGGGCTGCCATAGACCTGGCACCCCGGGTTTTCTAGATATTCATTTGGCAGATGTAGAATGAAGGATGATTTTGCTCTGGGCCTGTTTACATTTCCGATCTTCCAGCATTTTCCTCTGCAATATTATGTGCATTAGGGAAGAATCAGACTACTTTAATATTTTTATCCTCGGGGGGGCTATTACTGCGAGGCATGCACAAAGTATCTTTGTAAAGTTCCCTGTAAACAACTGTGTGCAGCATGAAACCATTTCTGTTTTTAGGGAAATACACATACCATTTACCTGGGCAACCCTGGCAACTGCAGCTGTTGTGGCACTACAAGCCCCATCAGGCATCATTGCAAGACTTCTACAGCCACAGGTGTGACTTCCAGAGGCATTATGGGATTTGCAGTTTACTACAACTGGAGTGTGAAGGTTGCCTACACCTGATTGTATGCTATTGCAGTCAAATTTTGTAAGATTTAGAAAAAAGAAATTAGGAGCCTATGGTTGGTGTACAGTGGACTTGCATGCCTGAGGGGTAGGCAATACAGGGTGCTGCCTTGGGCACTTCAGCAGGACTGGGAACAAAAAGGGCAAGACCTGCAACCTATACTGGTGAAGAGAGTGCTCTTGGCTTTTTCGGTCAAAGAGCTTGTCTCAGCAATGCTAGATGTATAACAAGTCTAATCCCACTATGTTTATTACTCTGTTACAGGTTGTGATCCATTGCGCACTTGGAGCTTTGGAGGCTTTGCTGGACAAGCAGCAGGACGTTCTTTGTAAGTGGAGGAAGCAAAACGTGAAGGTAAGTTAGTAAATATAACAATAATAAAACAGTAATTGACTACTATGACCCACGTCACATGCATCAGAGCTTAGTGAATAGAGCCATTTGTGTTCTCTATTAGAATCCTTTAAATGTGGCTTGTGTGTCACATGTATACATAGATAGATACAGAACAGTGGTAAACCACAATGACAGAAAAAGCAATCAAAGAACTGAAGGTGCAACTGAGGACAGAATTGCTGTCTGTGTCCCCATAAGGGAGGTTCGCTCTCTATTTGTCCTGGTGACTGTTATCACTGAACACGAAAGGGAAAGAAAATTCCAAATGATGGGATGTCATCAGAACAGGAATAGATGGGAAATTTTCCAATGGGGACACTAGTTCTGCGGAACCTGCTGACCACCAGGGATTTTCCTTCTCTTTGGAAGGATTACCTCTCACGTCCTGTTGTGATTATTGGATAGGAAATGAAGAGAAATCTCCCCAGTGGGACACAGATGGCAAAAAAAAAAGCTGACAGGGGTTTTAACTCTCCCTAACTCTATCCAAAACTGAAAAAAAGTTTTGGCTTCAGTTATACTTGAAGTAAGAAGATTCATGTTCAGGCTTACATATAAACATGTTCTATATTTCCCTGATTATTTAGCTTAAAGAAGAACTCCAGGAATGGTTTTTTAAATTAACCCTTGCAGAGGATATTTTTTCGATTATGCAGCGCCAACACAATAGTAAATAGGTGATCAATTAAACCATATAATGTGAACAAACACATTAATTATATCATGTGAATATGTGTTATTCAGTGAAAAAAAAACAAATAAATGTGAAACTGTGTCCATTTTTGAAAAAATTTAAAGAAATTCAATGAAATAAAATACAGAGTGAAAAAGTCCAACGTGGTTGTGTATTCCTTTTTTTCAAACACCGTGAATGGTAATAAGGTGTTCCAAGCAAGAGCAGGTTGTAAATTCAGGAAACAGTTCCGTGATGTTTGTTTGGGGATGCCGGCAAATGCCGTGTGAATCCCCTCAGGGTATATACTCACCACAATGTAGTGGCTGTGGTAAGCAGCCTGTAGAGCTTTTAGAGAGATGAATTCTCCTGAAGTTGTGGTGTCCCCGCTGCAGCTCTCGACGGTCTGTGACCGGTGAATGGTTTATCTTCGGGATCATACAAGAAAAAGACCTCTCATAGTGTAGAAGTTTCAAAAGGATTTTATTTGAATCAAAATAGGACTAAAACAACGAAATCCACAGGCAAAAACCGAAAAAAATTCCAAAGAAAGATGTTCCGATCGGCAAAACGACTAAATCCTGTATCTGGTGTAGCGTGAAGTTAGGCCCGCCCCACAACAACCCTTGCAGAGGGGCTACCCCCGCACTGCAAGGGTTAAAGGATAATTAAACCTTCTGAAGTTTTAGTTTTTGCATATATCTACTGCTAGCAAGCAGTAGCAATAGCAAGCAGTAGCAATAGCAAGCAGTAGCACTAGCAAGCAGTAGCAATAGCAAGCAGTAGCACTAGCAAGCAGTAGCAATAGCAAGCAGTAGCACTAGCAAGCAGTAGCAATAGCAAGCAGTAGCAATAGCAAGCAGTAGCAATAGCAAGCAGTAGCAATAGCAAGCAGTAGCACTAGCAAGCAGTAGCAATAGCAAGCAGTAGCACTAGCAAGCAGTAGCAATAGCAAGCAGTAGCACTAGCAAGCAGTAGCAATAGCAAGCAGTAGCAATAGCAAGCAGTAGCACTAGCAAGCAGTAGCAATAGCAAGCAGTAGCACTAGCAAGCAGTAGCAATAGCAAGCAGTAGCACTAGCAAGCAGTAGCAATAGCAAGCAGTAGCACTAGCAAGCAGTAGCACTAGCAAGCAGTAGCAATAGCAAGCAGTAGCAATAGCAAGCAGTAGCACTAGCAAGCAGTAGCAATAGCAAGCAGTAGCAATAGCAAGCAGTAGCACTAGCAAGCAGTAGCAATAGCAAGCAGTAGCAATAGCAAGCAGTAGCAATAGCAAGCAGTAGCACTAGCAAGCAGTAGCACTAGCAAGCAGTAGCAATAGCAAGCAGTAGCAATAGCAAGCAGTAGCACTAGCAAGCAGTAGCAATAGCAAGCAGTAGCACTAGCAAGCAGTAGCAATAGCAAGCAGTAGCACTAGCAAGCAGTAGCAATAGCAAGCAGTAGCAATAGCAAGCAGTAGCAATAGCAAGCAGTAGCAATAGCAAGCAGTAGCACTAGCAAGCAGTAGCAATAGCAAGCAGTAGCAATAGCAAGCAGTAGCACTAGCAAGCAGTAGCACTAGCAAGCAGTAGCACTAGCAAGCAGTAGCAATAGCAAGCAGTAGCAATAGCAAGCAGTAGCACTAGCAAGCAGTAGCAATAGCAAGCAGTAGCACTAGCAAGCAGTAGCAATAGCAAGCAGTAGCAATAGCAAGCAGTAGCACTAGCAAGCAGTAGCAATAGCAAGCAGTAGCACTAGCAAGCAGTAGCAATAGCAAGCAGTAGCAATAGCAAGCAGTAGCACTAGCAAGCAGTAGCACTAGCAAGCAGTAGCACTAGCAAGCAGTAGCAATAGCAAGCAGTAGCACTAGCAAGCAGTAGCACTAGCAAGCAGTAGCACTAGCAAGCAGTAGCAATAGCAAGCAGTAGCACTAGCAAGCAGTAGCACTAGCAAGCAGTAGCAATAGCAAGCAGTAGCAATAGCAAGCAGTAGCACTAGCAAGCAGTAGCACTAGCAAGCAGTAGCACTAGCAAGCAGTAGCAATAGCAAGCAGTAGCACTAGCAAGCAGTAGCACTAGCAAGCAGTAGCACTAGCAAGCAGTAGCAATAGCAAGCAGTAGCACTAGCAAGCAGTAGCACTAGCAAGCAGTAGCAATAGCAAGCAGTAGCAATAGCAAGCAGTAGCACTAGCAAGCAGTAGCACTAGCAAGCAGTAGCACTAGCAAGCAGTAGCAATAGCAAGCAGTAGCAATAGCAAGCAGTAGCACTAGCAAGCAGTAGCACTAGCAAGCAGTAGCACTAGCAAGCAGTAGCAATAGCAAGCAGTAGCAATAGCAAGCAGTAGCACTAGCAAGCAGTAGCAATAGCAAGCAGTAGCACTAGCAAGCAGTAGCAATAGCAAGCAGTAGCACTAGCAAGCAGTAGCAATAGCAAGCAGTAGCACTAGCAAGCAGTAGCAATAGCAAGCAGTAGCACTAGCAAGCAGTAGCACTAGCAAGCAGTAGCAATAGCAAGCAGTAGCAATAGCAAGCAGTTTATCAGCTAGAAAGCAGTAGATAAATGCAAAAACATTTTTTTTCAATGTTACAAAAAAGGTTAATACTTACCTGTGTCTCCGCCGCGAGCTCCCGTCCGAAGATGTAAAAAATCTCGGGCAGGCGCAAAGGATGATGGGGCGGGCGCATGCGCAGTACAGATCTTCGGCCAGGAGACGAGGAGGGACACAAGGTAAGTCAATGCACGCAGCCTAGCAGCATGCACCTGCACAAACACTGTGGGACACAGAAGACACAGCAGTCAGCGCTGGATCAGAGACCGGCACCAGCGCTGGAGGGACTCCTGAAAACTACCAAAAAGAAGATGATCGGATCAAGAGGCATCATTTAAGGTAAGTCCTTAAAGTAGCATTGGGGGAGGGGGAATATCCTTTAATGCCACTTTAAGTGCTCGTTTGTATCTAGGTGCTAAAATAATAAAGATATGCTCACCCGAAGTTCCGAGCTGACCAGCTGTCACGGTGCTCCCTCCAGCCTGTCTCCCCCCTCCCTGGAATCATGGAATCTTCCTCTGCATCCTCACGTCTATACACTGTGTATTGACAATGATGGTTTACAGGACCTTAGACCGCTGCAGAAGAGGGGGGGGTGACGTTGGAAGGACCGGTCTAAGAAGAGGCCAGCTTTTAACCTAGACACAAATGAGCAGTGGGTAGCCCCACAGCAAAGGTTAATACAAAAAATTCCTAGGGTTCTTTAAAGTAGAACTCCTGTTTAAACACCCGCCCTGTGATTGCCCTGTGAGCAACTAAGCGCTTCTTCTAGTACTTAGTCTACAAATGCTCTATATTTTATACAATAGCAAAAACAGCAAACAAGTTTATTAAAACAGTGTAAAAAATTACTTTGAGGTAGAATTAAAGTCTTTCTTTTTGTTGGCGTATATCTACTGCTAGCAAGCTATGATAAAAAAAAAGAAATTAGGCAAATACCTAATTACTAACTTGTTTCAGCGCCGCTCGCTCCCAGCTGAAGCATTCCCAGGTCCTGAATGGCGGTAAAGAAGAAGTGTGTGGGCGCATGCGCAGTAGAGCGGAGGGGAGAAAATGAAGCTATATGGACGCAACCGGGAGCGTGCATGTCAGACAGACACCGTGGGACCAGAGGAGTCTGTGGTGGATCAGAGACCGGCACCAGCGCTGGAGGGACTGTCGGAAACCAGTGGAATGAAGAAGATGATCGGATCAAGAGGCATCAAATAGGGTAAGTGCTTAAAGCAGCATGGGGGGGTG
>NW_017306489.1:935138-939252 GCF_000935625.1 Nanorana parkeri
AAAATAGGATGTAGATGGGGGGAGCTTAACGGCGCGGGGGGGGGGGGGGGGGGGGGCACAACTTTAATATCACTTTAAGGACTTACTGAACACACACTATACTTTACCAAACTAGTCAGCAAATGGCACTAAAGACCTTAAATCTTAAACTCCAACTCCGGGCTTAAGATACATATACTGTATTTTTTTAATATATCTCTAATCTGGTCTGGTAATGTCATGTACTTACTTATTCCTCCGGCTATCGTTGGGTCCACGGTAGGGGGTGGAGCCCTGACACCCTGGACTTACGGAAAGTGGTTTGAATGACAGTGGGCGTCATTCAGCCCAAAAGAGGAGCGGGAACATTGCTGAAGAGGAGACAAGTTTAGCTACGTAATTATTTTCAAAAGCTGCTTTTGGATTCACATTTTTGTATTTGGCCTAAGTGCAACTGAGTTTTATACTATAGGGCAGCATTAGCTCCCAAGGGCCACTTTTAAGCTACCCATAGATATGAGATGACAGCTGCTCAGTCCTGGTGTTGCCAAATCAGGCACCAATCTCATGTCCATTGACAAAGCTTGATACATGCCAAAGCGTTAAGTGCAGCCCTATCATTACAGGAACAAGCATGAAATTGCTTTATTGCTTGTCCACAACACTACTGTGACAGTGGAGGGAAGCACACTGTGCGGATTTGTGGAGGAGGCAGAGAGCACTGCACATGTGCGGATTTATGGAAGAGGGAGAGAGCACTGCGCATGTGCGGATTTGTGGAAGAGGGAGAGAGCACTGCGCATGTGCAGATTTGTGGAAGAGGGAGAGAGCACTGCGCATGTGCGGATTTGTGGAAGAGGGAGAGAGCACTGCGCATGTGCGGATTTGTGGAAGAGGGAGAGAGCACTGCGCATGTGCGGATTTTGTATAATAGGGAGAGAGCACTGTGCATGTACGGCTTTGTGGAGGAGGGAGAGTGCACTGCGGATTTGTGGAAGAGGGAGAGTGCACTGCGGATTTGTGGAAGAAGGAGAGAGCACTGCGCATGTGCAGATTTTGTATAATAGTGAGAGAGCACTGCGCATGTACGGCTTTGTGGAAGAGGGAGAGAGCACTGCACATGTGCGGATTTGAGGATGAGGGGGAGAGCACTGCACATGTGCGGATTCGAGGATGAGGGGGAGAGCACTGCACATGTGCGGATTCGAGGATGAGGGGGAGAGCACTGCACATGTGCGGATTCGAGGATGAGGGGGAGAGCACTGCACATGTGCGGATTCGAGGATGAGGGGGAGAGCACTGCACATGTGCGGATTCGAGGATGAGGGGGAGAGCACTGCACATGTGCGGATTTGTGGAAGAAGGAGAGCGCACTGTGCATGTACGGATTTGTGGAAGAGGGTGAGAGCACTGCACATGTGCAGATTTGTGGAAGAGGGAGACAGCACTGCACATGTGCGGGTTTGTGCAAGGAGAGCCACTGTGCATGTACGGATTTGTGGAAGAGGGAGAGAGCACTGCACATGTGCGGGTTTGTGGAAGGAGAGCACACTGTGCATGTACGGATTTGTGGAAGAGGGTGAGAGCACTGCACATTTGTGGATTTGTGGAAGAGGGAGAGAGCACTGCGCATGTGCGGGTTTGTGGCAGAAGTAGAGAGCACTGCACGTGTGTGGATTTGTGGAAGAGGGAGAGAGCACTGCACATGTGCGGATTTGTGGAAGAAGGAGACAGCACTGCACATGTGCGGATTCGAGGATGAGGGGGAGAGCACTGCACATGTGCGGATTTGTGGAAGGAGACAGCACTGCACATGTGTGGATTTGTGGAAGAAGGAGAGCGCACTGTGCATGTGTGGGTTTGTGGCAGAAGTAGAGAGTACTGCACGTGTGTGGATTTGTGGAAGAGGGAGAGAGCACTGCACATGTGCGGATTTGTGGAAGAAGGAGAGAGCACTGTACATGTACGGATTTGTGGAAGAGGGTGAGAGCATGCACGTGTGGATTTGTGGAAGAGGGAGAGAGCACTGCACATGTGCGGGTTTGTGGCAGAAGTAGAGAGCACTGCAAGTGTGTGGATTTGTGGAAGAAGGAGAGCGCACTGTGCATGTACGGATTTGTGGAAGAGGGAGACAGCACTGCACATGTGCGGATTTGTGGAAGAAGGAGAGCGCACTGTGCATGTACAGATTTGTGGAAGAGGGAGAGAGCACTGCACATGTGCGGGTTTGTAGAAGGAGAGTGCACTGTGCATGTACGGATTTGTGGAAGAGGGAGAGAGCACTGCACATGTGCAGATTTGTGGAAGAGGGAGAGAGCACTGCACATGTGCGGGTTTGTGGTAGAAGTAGAGAGCACTGCACGTGTGTGGATTTGTGGAAGAGGGAGAGAGCACTGCACATGTGTGGATTTGTGGAAAAGGGAGAGAGCACTGCACATGTGCGGGTTTGTGGTAGAAGTAGAGAGCACTGCACGTGTGTGGATTTGTGGAAGAGGGAGAGAGCACTGCACATGTGCGGATTTGTGGAAGAGGGAGAGCTCATTGCGCATGTGCAGATTTGCGGCCGAGCAATACAATAGTTATACACTTGTTCCTGTAATGAGGGGGGTGCATTCCATATACCATCCATATTAGCTCATGTGCAGGATTTTGCCGATCACTCACACAGTACATTTTGTTTGGCCACACTTTTTGGAAACCGCGGTTGGCCTACAGGTATGTTATTTAAGTTTGAGTTATCTGTCACAGCACAACTTGGGGACAGTTGTCAGCCGGTAACACAATGCTTCTGTGACAGGGGGTGGGACAACTGCACATGTGTGGATTTGTGGTCAAGGGCGAGCACACTGCACATGTGTGGATTTGTGGACAGGGAAGAGCACACTGCACATGTGCAGTTTTGTGTACATGGGCAGTTTTGTGTGCAGAGGAGCACACCCTGTGCATGTGTTTATTTGTGGATGGGGGGAAAGTGCACTGTGCAGTCTTGTGGACAGGGAAGAGCTCACTGCATATGTGCAGTTTTGTGCGCAGGGTAGCAAACACTGCATGTGCAGATTTGAGGACAGGGAGAGCACCCTGTGCATGTGCGGTTTTGTGGACAGGGGAAAGTGCACTACGCATATTTGCTGAAGCCACGGTTCAATTCCTCTACACTGTACATTAGTAAACTGCTGGGGCCCCTTGACTGCACTGCAAATGTTATTATGAAGGTGAACTAACCCTTTAATTACCCTGGAGTCCGGCTTTAAGCTATTCTAAGCTGGGATGGTGCTGATGATGCCTGCATGGCACGCAGTCGTGCGGCATTGCATGCTATGAGAGTAGATGTCTATCTTGTAGCTTTATATAAACAATATTGCTGTCTGTTGTCTATGAGGAACCTTAATGCTCAGACAGGCAGCAGACTGTAGATCTATTGTCAGGGTATGAATGTTCTCCACACACATGTGAAGTGAAACCTAAAAAATGTGAAACGTGACCCTCTGGTGACATTCATACCCCAAACTTGTTCGTTGTTGTGTGAGATTCCTGTGTCCACAGAGCAATGAGAACCACTGTCAGCAGAAGTGAAGTCATTGCTTGTGTTTCGGAGAGCCTGTGCTCACAGGTTGTCACAGGCACAGTGACCCAGCATAGAGAGACGCTGCCAATTTATATATCGTCTTATCGCACCCGAGCTGCGCCCAACCCATCTCTGTCACCGAAGAGGATGCTGTGCCATTCAAATCCAGCCAATAGCTACTTACAAACAAACCCTCTGCCCCTCCTCCTTGATTAATTATTACACATGGTGGTCAATCACCTTCAACACGCCCAATCGGCCGGCAGGGTGGCCAACCAAAGCCCACCCACTTCTTCCAAGCCTGGGCCAATCAGAGGGAGTTGTTGCCTCTCTGGCAGAACCAGTTTATAATGGTTCTAGCTAGGACCCCGGCTTTAGGTGTCTTTCGCATTGCCTGTTCTGCCACAAATAGGTCCTTGTATTCCGTGCAAGAAGGTTGAGGAGACGGAATCCTTCTCACATCCTGTGCAGTCACACGGGCTGGATTCCAGTTTCAGCTGTCATCATCAACGGGACATCATCACCATTTCACAAAATATCTCTACTGTATTGTAAACTGCAAATAAACAT
>NW_017306489.1:939331-945861 GCF_000935625.1 Nanorana parkeri
AATATATATATATATATAAAAATATACAATTACTTTTGCACAATAAAATAGAATTTGAAATTGGAAAATGTAATTTGAAAATGAAACTCTATAGATGATATCGAAACAAAATAAACTATCAGAAGTGGAGCAGACAGAATCAGTTCAACCAATTATTCTTATTATTATACAGGATTTATATAGCGCTAACAGTTTGCACAGCGCTTTATATAGCGCCAATCAGCTTCTTTCTTCGGTTTGTTCCGTTAAAGGACCATTAAACTCTCGCGTGTTTTCACATACACCTAGTGCCCGCAAGCAGTAGATATATGGAAAAACATAAAAAAAAAAAAAGTTACAAAACAGGTTTAAGCCCCGTTCACATTGAGCGATTTATCGCGCGGTAATTCCCGCGATATCGCGGCAAATTACCGCGCGATATCGCGCTCCAATGCATTTCAATGGGGCAAAGGGTCCTGCTGTCGCGGGTCGTGTGTCGCTACAGCAGGACCCTTTTTGGAGCGGATTTAGCCACGATTCAAGCTTGCTCAATGCAAGCTTGAACGCGATATCGCGCGGCAAATCTCGCGATGTCGCGCAATATGCAAATCGCACGACAAACGCACGATTTGCATATCCCGCAGTGGGAACGGAGCCTTAAACTTACCCGTGTCACCGCCGCTCACTCCCGTCCAAAGATCTGAAAATTTCGGGTGGCCATGAGGATCATGGGGCGGGCACATGCGCAGTACAGATGTTCGGACGGGAGAAGAGGAGACACACAGGATAAGTCGATGGAGCAGTGTGGACACGCACAGACTCCGTGTGACAGGAAGAAACAGCAGTCAGCGCTGGATCAGAGCCCACACCAGCGCTGGAGGGACTCCTGAATACAAGTGGAAAGAAGAAGATGATTGGATCAAGGAGGCATCATTTAAGGTAAGTCCTTAAAGCAGAAGTGTGGGGGGGATTTTGACTTTAATGTCACTTTAAGCTTTGAAAAGGAAAGACAGAAGCTGATTGGTTGACATGGGCATTGGACACATGCAATTTTTGTATGCGTTTATATGCATTTAGAAAGCTGTTCATTCCCACGGAAGTAAATACAGGCGTATGGGGATATGGCTGCTGCGTTTTTGTCCAGTGTATCAGCACGCCTTTATTAGACGCTAAGAATACCTGGTATCACTAGTGAACAGCAAAGTTTGGGAACTATTAGCAGTCCATCCATCAGGCAAACATAGTGACAACCATAGAACATCATATGTACAAATATACACATTGACAAACACTCACTGAAACAATAGGGCAACTTCCCTTCACACGGCGCCATCCGCAGGTCATTCCAGCATCCATTTTACTATTGGGACACATATTGGGATGCCATGTATTGGCAACTCCGGCCATCCAGCTGTGCTGGAACCGCAAATCCCATCATGCATCTGTTTCTGGAAGTCATGCCTGTAACTGTCAGTATAGTATAGTATACTATGTTAATACATAAGGGGGAATTTATCAAAACTGGAGCAGACAGAATCTGGAGCAGTTGCCCATAGTAACCAATCAGCTTCTCTCTTTCATTTTCAAAGCTTAATTGAAGAAACTAAAGTAAGAAGTTGATTGGTGGCTATGAGCAACTGCTCCAGATTCTGTCTGCTCCAAATTCCCCCCATAGTATTAATAGTCCTGAACTATTGTGTGAATACAAGAATCATGTGTATTCTTATTTGAATCTGGGTGAGCTTTGTGTATTTCTTCCAGATCTGTGCATTACTCCAATGTGACACTTAGACCTTCCTGAAATAAAGACCAGTACTGCTGCTGTCTCTCTCCTTGTGCAGGGTGATTGGTCTTGTCTCCGCCCCCTCTTGTAATAAAGACCGGTCACTGCTGCTTTCTCCCCCTGTGCAGGGTGACTGGTCTTGTCTCCGCCCCCCTGTAATAAGTCACAACTGCTCTCTCTCCTTGTGCAGGGTGACTGGTCTTGTCTCTGCCCCCTCTTGAAATAAAGACCGGTCACTGCTGCTTTCTCCCCTGTGCAGGGTGACTGGTCTTGTCTCCGCCCCCTCCTGTAATAAAGATAAGTCACTACTGCTCTCTCTCCTTGTGACTGGTCTTGTCTTCGCCCCTTCCTGTAATAAAGATAAGTCACTACTGCTCTTTCTCCTTGTGACTGGTCTTGTCTCTGCCCCCTCCTGTAATAAAGACCAGTCACTGCTACTTTCTCTCCTTGTGCAGTGTGACCAATCTTTTATCCACCTCTCTTATAGTTTTCTACTGGCAGCCTGTAGTGGGTGGAGCCTGTTGGGCCCCTCCCACAACTCTTCTCTCTGCACAGATAATATACAGCACAGTGGTGATGCCACTGCTACTTCTACAAGGTAATATCTGACTTTGAAAAGGCATTGGGTGCACACAAAGTGGATTTACATCCTTTATGGCTATTGAGGAATACATTTAAATGAAATTTTTTTGTGCCCGGAGTTCAGCCTGAATGTATCTCAGCACATTTTAAACAAACCCTTATGCTTTCAATGTCAACAAATACAAGGAATGTGTAAAAATGCAACGAATAGTATTTACTAAACTTTCAGCTAGGAATTGTATATAGTAAACCTTCAGCATGGATCGTGTATAGTAAACTTTCAGCTAGTATTCAGACTGACAGGCGTCATAAAATAGCTCTGCCACGGCTCCATTGTTGACATTACTGGGAGTGGCACTTCCCTGTGATAAGAAGAAAGTGGCAGCGGTCTTGGTGTGCCCGGACAATTTGTGTGTTACCTTCTGCCCGGGGATGCAGTTTGCTGTGCTGGCTGGACACACACAGGCTATTTTTGTTGGCGCGATCATGATACTAAAGCTGACATTACGCCCTGCCCACACTGGACAACACAGGTGAAGGAATTGCCCTGTCAGGTTACTGTATCCAGACACCCAGACTAACGCTGGCCATACACTGATCTATTTTTCTCGTTCAACCTGTGGGCTGAACGAGAAAAATAGAGCAGATTCCTCCATCAATACTTAGGAGCGTGCCGATCGAGTAATCCCACCGTTTGCATTGTATTGGGACAGCGGCCACCAGCTGCTGTCCAAATACCCGGCGGGAGCGAGCAGCTCATCGGCTGCCGGCTCCTATCGTACAAAAGTTTCCCAGCCAGCTTCTTCGGTCAGCTGATCAAAGGATGCCGACCGAAAAGGTTGACGACACCAGCACACACCGTGCAAATTTCATCCGGTTCCTTTAAGCGTATGGGCACCTTAACGCCCTAGACAAAAGTGGATGACAGAATGGACTTTTGATGAATGGAGTGGTGTCAGCAGGGCCACGCACAGCTCACATTTCCACCAAGTCAGCATGTGCAGTGTATGGTCAACTTTAGATTGCTGGAGCTTACGGCGACCGTCACTATTTTTAAAGAAAAAGAACACCTCCCTGCAATGAGAAATAATTACTTTTCCTGCTGCCCGGGCTACTTTGCTGCAGGTCTTAGCTTGCTGGAAGATCTTCAGCATCCGCCATACTTTGGGTGCATCGGTTGTGCTCTGTGGATCCTTTCGCGGGCACATGACCTGTAATGATGCAAGGTAAACCCCCAGAGGGACGCCAGCACTCAACACTCCCCCGAAGTGCCAAATTCCTAAAGTCCCGACATATCCTCTCCTGTTATAAAATCAGCATTGTAATAGGAAGAGTTGTTCTGATCATACAATCAAAGCTTACTTAAAAAAATCCCTTTTATGTAGTGAGTGCTGCCTTCAGTCTGCCCATCACTTTCATCAACGTCCTTGATTTTTTTCCCTGCTGTTTGATGTGATGCAATCTCCATTTCTCAAGACTACATGTGCCATCATGCATTGCTTCCAGCAAGCAATGATAATGTTACATTGTTCACACTGTATGATGTAGTTCAGAAGGCAGGCTCTGTGAGAGTTGTGACACAAGGAAGTTCATATTCACAGTGCTGAGTGAAATGGTGTCAGTGCATTGAGGAAGTACATTCTATGGGCATCTTCAAGAAGTTTGGTTGACAGATGAAACAAGCACACCAACAACCTAGAAAGTTGGATACGATCGCCATCACATGTGATCAGCTATGACATCAGCCATTTGAGGGCTTGAAGTTTGGTTGAGAGGTGAAATAAGCACACTGACAACCTTGACAGTGGGACACTGATCACTATCACATGTGATCAGCTGTGACATCAGCCATTTCAAGGCATGAAGTTTGGTTGAGAGCTGAAACAAGCACACTGACAACCTTGACAGTTGTACATGATCGTTATGACATGTGATCAGCTATGGCGCCAGGCATTTGAGGGCTTGAAGTTTGAGAACTGAAATAAGCACCCTGCAACCTTGACAGTTAGGCATGATCTCTATGACATGTGATCAGCTATGACATCAGCCATTTGAGGGCTTGAAGTTTGGTTGAGAGGTGAAATAAGCACACCAGCAACCTTGACAGTTGGACACAATCGCTATCACATGTGATCAGCCATTTGAGAGCTTGTTGTTTGGTTGAGAGCTGAAACAAGCACAACCTTGATAGTTGGAATGCCTTGAAAGTCAGTCTTGGGAGACATTAAATCGGTGGGTAAAGTTGCTGACAAAGTCACATTGCAAACAATGGAGTGTAGCTCGTATGACTACGCAATGCTCCAAATCACTGTTCGTTACTGCATTCAACTATCCGACTACTACTAATCGCAGGCGACTTTTAGGAGTGCGGTTGCACTAACAAAGACCACCCATGTGTAGTCCCCAGCAACAGAAGCATGCAGAGTTCCATGTGCAGCAGCACTAACTGAGGCCGCCCATGTGTAGTCCCCAGCAACAGAAGCCTGCAGAGTTCCATGTGCAGCAGCTTTGCTGGAGTTCATTCAGGGATTGCGACTCTTGCGAGCGCGTAAGTCAGTGAATGAGCCTTGAATCATCTGAGCGCCGGGAGCGCGCATGGAAGGCGCGCGCCGTTCTCCTCATTTGCATGCAAATATAAGCAGGCTGTGCCCCGGTGTGAGTGCACGGCTCTCTCCGGCCCCTCCCACCTGGGTGGATTCCATTGTTTTGGAGGAGGGGTGACGTGGGAGGAGCCTGCCGAGTGGGAAGTGAAAAAAATAACCCTCTCCGAACACTTTTTTTTTTCCTTTAAAAAATAAGTGGAATTAATTCGCGGATTTTTTTTTTTTTCGCCAACCCGAAGCGCGATTTGACGGCGGTGACGGCCGGGGGTGCTGTGCCAGGGCCGCCTGAGGATGCCACATCCGATCAGGCTTTACCCTAACCCTCTATGTGTCTAGGCCACTTGGGTCCTGCATTGAGAGCCCGTGCTGGGATGACTTGGAGACCCCGGGCCGACTGCTGCTCAAACACCGCGGTGAGTTTGTTACAATTGTAGCAATTTCTCTTTAAATCTCTATAAGTCTGCCTTACCTGCACCCTGATCAGGAGCCGGGGATGGGGAGAGAGGGGGAGCACCCAGCCCCCCTTTGCACCCAACACCACCACCCCCCCCTCTCTCTCCTGCATCCAACCCCCCTCTCTCCATTCCAGATCAGGGTCTCTCCCTGTCACGTCTGCAGGATGGAATGAGCTTTCCATGGAAGGGGATGCTTGGGAGGTGGGGGGGCTCCCCTGATTGCAAGGTGGGGGGCAGTATGGTGAACCCCCCCGAAATCTGATGTCATTGAGCAGGATCCCCTTTCTGTGGCCTTGTTATTAAAGGGCTAGCTGGATGAATGCAGTTCCAACACATCACTGCTGGGTACATCTATACACACACAGCTACAATAGGGCTCAGCTATCTCCACTTCCACCCCTGATCAGGTTCACGCTATTATTCCCCCCCCCCCATTTCTCATATTCTGCATGGGTGATGTGGAGCAGCATTGTACACACAGCTCCTGTGCAGTCAGGAGGTGAGATCGGAGCAGTACATTCACTCCGGCACAGTTGGCCAGAGCTCCAGGAATTCCAGGGAAGCCCCCTCTTCCCAAGCTTCCGAGCATTGTCCCTGGAAATCACAAGCTGGAATTTCAGGGAGCCCCTGCCAATCTTCTGAGCATTGTCCCTGGAAATCACAAGCCAGAGTTCCAGGGAAGCCCCCTCTTCCCAAGCTTCTGAGCATTGTCCCTGTAAATCACAAGCCAGAGCTCTGGGAAGTCCAGAGGGACCCCCCCTCCTTACTTCCCAAGCTTCTGAGCTTTGATCCTGGAAATCTCAAGCTAGAGTTCTACAGAAGCCCGCCAAGCTGTATCTCTGGACATCTGAAACCAGAGGTCCCCCAGCTACTGAGCTTTGATTCCGGAAAACCTGAGCCAGTGGCTGAGGAATTCTAGGGACCCCCCCCAGCTTGAGAGCTGTGTCCATGGAAATCTCAAGCTAGAGTTTTACAGAAGACTTCCAAGCTATGTCCCTGGAAATCTCAAAAGCCAGAGCTCCAGGAATTCTTTGTTTCTGGAAACCTAAAACCAGAAACCAAGGAATTGTAGGTGTCCCCCCCCCCCCAGCTTTAGAGCTTTGTCCCTGGAAATCGTAGACCAAAAAG
>NW_017306489.1:946842-957364 GCF_000935625.1 Nanorana parkeri
TATAATCACATTTATTGGCACCCGTACAGGATTTTTTTTTTTATTTTTCTACCTTTTTTAGAAGCTAAAATTTTAAAAATATTGTGAATGTCTCTGCTAGTTCTCACTTTCATCTCAGTTCCCTCTGCTTTCTGAGCCTGGCCTGTGACTTCAGATGGATGGGGGGAGTTTTGATAATCCTTGCTGGAGGGGGCCCCATACAATAATGCATTTTGCATCTCCATTCTATAAGATGAAAAGAGGGCCTTCCCAGGAACCCGCTCTCTGGCGTATTACTCGTGAGGATGTCTTTCTGATTGGACCAGAACTGCGCTCTTTTCAGGTTTGGTATAATGATATTTTCGATGGTTGTGTAAACTCTGAAAGTTTGATTTTTGGACGGTTACGGGGCAATTGTGTATTCTATCGAAATCTTTGTCCAGTGTCTGCCCGGGGGTGACGTGGATGAGATTTGGTTTGCTAGTGAGCGCAATGTCTTTTAAATTATATTAGTCGGTTTAATTGTAGAGCAAACTGGCTTACTTGGTGAAGAATCGAACTGTGTGCAGATTGTACAGACCCCCAGCAACCCATCTCATCTCGTCTTTTACTTATTTGACTTTGGTGACCATATATTTAGTTGGTTTCTATGGATTGCTGCACGTTGATTATATTATTGTTTCTTGAACTGTTATTGGTTGGAATTGTAATTTTATTATAGATTAGGCCTGGACTGGTATATTCTAATACAGGGGTGGACAACTTAATATTGGATTTAGGAGCCAGTCTGTCCAATCCAGGAGCCAGAAGGATCAACAACTAGAGAAGAACGTAGACACCTGCTGTATTTTTAAAGGAGCATTGGCTACCTGGCTCCTGGGATTTGTCCAGCCCTGTTCTAATAAACATTTGTATAATTACAGGACTTTGTTAGATTTGTGTTATCAGCACTACTAAGTGAGTTGTTACTTGATATGAACAGGGAACAGTTGTTTTCCATGTGCCCTGTTCACCACTTTGGTGTGCAGAAAAACGCAGCTCAACGACATGGTGTGAACAAGACCTACCAGTACCCTTCAATAAAAAGTCCTAAAGTCAATAAATTGGGGGTATCCCAATGAGGCTGAGTACACCCAATGGCCAGGAGTATGAGAACATCCCAGTTTAGGTGTTTTTATTGAAGGCTACTTTTAGGGATTGTTCACACCATGTCCGTTGAGCTGCTTTTTTCTACACATCAACATGCATGTATGGCCTGAACAGGGCACATAGAAAACAATTGTGCCCTGTTCACACCATGCATGTGCGCAGTGGTGTGCAGAAGACCGCAGCTTAAGAGCGTACAAAGACATTTTAGACAATTGTTCTCTCTGAACCTTGTGGTAACCGCTTGGAGAAGAACATTTTCTGTCTTGACTAACATGACTGTGCCCCTGTGCATAAAACCAAGTCCATATATATAATTTGGGTTTGGTGTGGATGCCTCCAAAGAGCCCCGAGTTCAACACTATTGGACACCTTTTGGGTTAAGTTTAAAGGGCAATTGTGAGATGGGTCTTCTCAACCAACATTGTTACCTGACCTCACAAATGCTCTTTTGGGCACAAGTTCCCATAGACACACTCCACAATCGTGTGGCAAGCCTTCCTAGATGAGTAAAGGCTGCTGTAGCTCAAAGGAGTTGGGGGTCATCACCTCCATACTAATGGCCATTAGTTTTAGACCGTGATGTCCAGTAAGCTCATAAAGGTGGGATGGTCAGACGTCTACAAATTTTGGCTGTATGGTAAATGGGGGTACTGTAATGCAATTGGACAAGGGGTCGACTAATTAATATTTAATTCAGGAGCCAGTTTGTCCAATCCAGGGGGCCAGCGGGAGATTTTTTTGGAGGCGGCTCCATTGACAACAACTAGATTAAAATTGAAAAGTTAGGTGCTAGCTGTCATTTTGAAGTATCATTGACTACCAGCTCCTGGGATTTGTCCGACCCTGATTTAACCAGTATGAGTATTTAGTCATTAAAGGAGAACTATGAGGTGAGTGATTTCCACTCATCCTCATAGTTCGAGCCGACCTGTGACAAAGAGCCAACGTGTGACAGTCTCAATCAGGAAGCGAGTGAACACATAACATCGCTCGCTCAGTTCCTGATCATCTCCCTGCAGAGGGCGGTGACTGTCAGTCACCGCTCCCCCCAGGGATTCCCCCCTCCCCTCTACGATCTTCCAGCGCTGACTGGAGGAACTGCCAGGGGAGGGGGCACAGCTGGCTCTGCCTCTAGCTTGACAGCGGGCTCTGCCTATCAGCCAGCTGGATGGATCTCGACAGTATGGTTGGCATCTGCTCTCTCAGTATATAGTGGGCTATAGCATGCTATATACTGAGCTTTGAGTCACGGGAGGACGTTAGAATATGTCCTCCCGTGAACCTAAAGAGAACTATGGGATAAAAAGGTTACCTCATAGTTCTCTTTTAATGGCAGCTAGAATATTTAATTCAGGAGCCAGTTTGTCCAATCCAGGGGGCCAGCGGGAGATTTTTTTGGAGGCGGCTCCATTGACAACAACTAGATTAAAATTGAAAAGTTAGGTGCTAGCTGTCATTTTGAAGTATCATTGACTACCAGCTCCTGGGATTTGTCCGACCCTGATTTAACCAGTATGAGTATTTAGTCATTAAAGGAGAACTATGAGGTGAGTGATTTCCACTCATCCTCATAGTTCGAGCCGACCTGTGACAAAGAGCCAACGTGTGACAGTCTCAATCAGGAAGCGAGTGAACACATAACATCGCTCGCTCAGTTCCTGATCATCTCCCTGCAGAGGGCGGTGACTGTCAGTCACCGCTCCCCCCAGGGATTCCCCCCTCCCCTCTACGATCTTCCAGCGCTGACTGGAGGAACTGCCAGGGGAGGGGGCACAGCTGGCTCTGCCTCTAGCTTGACAGCGGGCTCTGCCTATCAGCCAGCTGGATGGATCTCGACAGTATGGTTGGCATCTGCTCTCTCAGTATATAGTGGGCTATAGCATGCTATATACTGAGCTTTGAGTCACGGGAGGACGTTAGAATATGTCCTCCCGTGAACCTAAAGAGAACTATGGGATAAAAAGGTTACCTCATAGTTCTCTTTTAATGGCAGCTAGACTGCACAAACGTAATATATTGGCAAGGCTGTTGTTTTGTCCTTTGTCCATAATTGTGTCATGTTTGAAAACTTAGCCTAATAAAAATAAATGTATATAACATTCCCCATTCAGAAATCTATCTGGTCATTTAATTGGAAGTTATCCAGTTGGATAACTGAAGGTCCAAGATAGTGGTCAGAAGATCCAGCCTCCATGTGCTTCTGAATTGCTGTGACATATGCACATGGACCCATGACGTTTACCTGATAACCCGGCCACTTCTTCTGTAATTGTGGATACCCATCAAGCCCCAAAAAATCATAAAAAAATAAGATAATTGATTTTTCTTCTGATATATGCCATGCAGAAGTCGCAGAGTGCCCACAGATAAAGGGTTGTTTCCTCATTGATAGTAACCGATCAGGTTGCGCGGGAGGTGTCGTCTCACATTATGGATATCCTTTAAGGCTGGGTTCACACCTAGGCGTATCGAATATGCGCATTTGTCGTGCGTTTTGTGACGCGCGGTTTTACCGCGATGCACGTTTAAAAACCCGCGACAAACGCGCGTTTCCGAGGGCTACTTGGCTGTAAAGGGCGTTCATACGCCCTTTAATACGCCCAGGTGTGAACCATACCCATAGGAAATAATGGGATTTCGGTGTTTGAGCGTTTTGCAGAGCAGTTAAACGCGCTACAAAACGCCCAGGTGTGAACCGGGCCTTAATGATTTTAATTCCAATGTCACATATACAATATAAAACAAATAGAGGATGCACAAACATTTAAGAGTAAATGAGACATGTTTGAGTTAGCTTATCTGTGTTTTCTTGGATTCCTTCCATTAGAGGTAGAGGAGGTATGCACGGGGTAGACCTATATTCACTGTTAAAATAAAAAGCAGTATTTGGTCTAAACACCATTTTTAAACGTGTTTTGTAGCGCGTTCCTACGCTCTGCAAAACGCTCAAAAGCCGAAATCCCATTATTTCCTATGGGTATGGTTCACACCTGGGCGTATTACAGGCCGTATGAACGCGCTACAAAACGCTTACGCCCAAAGAAGTACAGGAGCTTCTTTGGGGCGTATTTGCCGCGTGTATCCATTGGGATACAGCCAGGTAGCCCTCGGAAACGCGCGTATGTAGCGTGTTTTTTTTTTTTACCGTGGCCCATGCGCATATTCGATATGCCTAGGTGTAAACCCAGCCTAAGAGTTGCTTCTTTATGTTGCCTCATCTGTATAACAAGGCCGATCATGCGTAAATTTCTAACATGTCCTGGTCTGCACCATCTGTGCATTGCACTTTAACACAGGTGCAGCACTGTAGCTGTGTGTTGGGGGGCAAATAACTGCATTGCAAAGCACTGAAGTGTATGTCTAGTGTGTGTTGTGGTAATGCGGGCTATACTGTGGGTCATGTTTTGCGTTATAATGCAGATAAACCCGTTATTCCCTGACCTGGGACAAATATGCACGTTTGGTAAGCCAGAAGTCCTTATCTGTACTCTGCAAGTGTTAAAGCTAAAGGGACAATGTGACAGCCAGCAGAACGCAACATTGGCAGCCTCCATTTTTTTTCTCAGCACATTTCCTTTTTAAAATTGGGCATCCTGGAGCTGTATTTCACATCTTTATTTTACTCCCTTATGAGTGACTGGCTCGGAGCATTCAGATGGGGGAGTCCCGGCTTTACCGGCTCAATACTTGTAATGGGTCAGTGATTCACCTAGTTACTGCGCCAAAGATGGGGATGACCACCTCAGAACTTGAACCATTAACAAGGCAGCAACCATATTTCTGTTCTGACAGGTCCTCCTTTTTTTTTTTTTTTCTTTTTTATACTTGTCTTTGATACTCAGTGGAATCTGTGGTTTTGTGGAATGCTTTTAAGCCACAACAATGGCGCCATATTCGTATTGCGAACAAACTGGCAATATACTGTTCAGATCATGAATCCTCCGCAATCTGCTTTCTAACTTGGCCATATCCAATTTCTGATTGATCAGCTTCATATAGATGCCATTCATTCTGTAATGGTAGGTCCATTTTGAACATCCATGGATGGGGGCCCTCCTATAAGGTTGCTGTAGTTCACCAATCAGAATCTTGCAATGTATGGCTACTGAGGCCTGTACACGACATGTCATGGAGGATATTCTGTGTTCCTGCTATTTCACTTTGCACTGCATTTTGTTACAATTGTTGTGGGGTTCAGCGTCGGTGATCCCTGACTTCGTAGTCACTCTTTATATTACTTGGAGTGATGCCGTGTACAGAACTACATTTCTTCTGCATCAGTCTACAGCAGCTCCCGTGTGTTTTTGAGCCATATGGCCCAATATACTTCTGGTACAGCGGGTACCGGGGC
Source organism: Nanorana parkeri (assembly GCF_000935625.1). Classification (NCBI taxonomy): domain Eukaryota; kingdom Metazoa; phylum Chordata; class Amphibia; order Anura; family Dicroglossidae; genus Nanorana; species Nanorana parkeri. The sequence goes on from NW_017306489.1 coordinate 952,322, forward strand.
AGGGCTTGGAGCACGGCCAGAGGCTGCCTAGCGGTCCCTTTTGTCGCCCTTCATGTGTTGCATCAGAGAATCTGGCCTGTGTATGTTGCGAGATGTGGAATCAGGTTAGTGCTGCGTATGTACTTGTCACGTATACATGTCACAAGCTCTGAACATATGTAAAATTCCTGGCCTCTCACACTTCTCTGTCGCTCGCTGTTGGGAGGTTTCACATGTGTAATGAGTCGCTTTTACAGTACAAGCTATAGACCCGTCTGTCCAATGTGGCGGGGACAGTACTGCAAATTCGTTTGAGTGACGCCTTAGCTGCAGCCATCTTTATTTGCTATAACGTCTGTTGCTTTCAGCAGGAAAAGCCAATGATGGCTGAATAACATTCATTATGGTGAATTGGGCCTATCTGGGGAATGTTTCGTTGACCCTGGCTTTGCCCATGCCGGCCGACGCTGCAGATTTACTTTAATGCATCTCCCTCTGCCCGCTGCTCCCTTCGCCTACATGGCGCACAGAATAATACTTGGTGCTTCTGGGTATGGAGTAAGGGGAGTATGAGACTCTTTCCATGATGTGGCACTGGGTCCCTGAGCTGCTTGCCACTAGGCCCAAGCTGTCTCACTTGGAATCAGAAAGAGTCCTTGTGTCCACCTGGACTGACTTGGAGCTTCTTTGTACTCTGTGGAAGGTGGGTGATGATGGTGGGTGGCATGCTCCAGTGCTGAATTGGGATTTCCATAATGTCCAGTATGGGTGCTCTTTGAAGCTGGGTTTTCGAGGTAAATTGTCTCTGTAAATGTTTTTGTCAATGTTGCGGTAAGGCAAGTAGTGAGTTTTATGCCATATTAAGCGTAGTACTAATAGAGATGTGCAAAATGTCGCAGCCCTGGAAATGAACTTGTCACTTGACAGTTTCTCTTGATAAATAAAGGTATTTAGCCGGCACACACTTGAAAAGATCTTTAAAGTATTGATATGTTCAATACCAGATGTCACATACTGTCACACGATGCTAAAGTTTCGGGTCCGCACAGGGATCCTTCATCAGAGCAACAGTGTCAGTGACAGGGTCACGGGAGGAGGTTAGTATATGTCCTCCCATGACCCTAAAGAGAACTATGGGGGGAAAAAAAGGTTACCCAATTTCCCTAGTTCTCTAAGGCTGTGGTCACACCTAGGCGTACTGAATATGCGCGTTCACTGTAAAAAAACGCGCGACAAACGCGCGTTTCCGAGGGCTATCCGGCTGTATCCTAATGGATATGCGTGGTCAAATACGCCCCAAAGAAGCTCCTGTAGTTCTTTGGGTGTAGGGCGCTTTGCAGTGCGTTCCTACGCGCTGTAAAACGCCCAGGTGGGAACTATGCCCATAGGCAATCATTGGGCGTTTTACATGTTGAGCGTTTTACAGCGCGTAGGAATGCGCTGTAAAACGCCCAGGTGTGAACCAGGCCTAAGTGTAAGCTTTGCGCTGGTCCGTTGTGGTGCTTGCACAAGGTTAATGACCACCTCTCATGCACATTGCAGTGTTTGGGCCTGGTGACTGACCCCCCCCCTCATTTCCCAAAAGCTAAATGTCGGGAGGGAGGTTGTCACATGCTCCCTCATACCCGAAAGTACTAGACTTTTCCATGGGCTCCATCAGATGCACAGCTGTGAATATTTGCAGTGGGGAGAGTCTGATATTCTCTAGACAGGCAAAGTGACAGGTTCCTTTTAATCCATTAAGACACATGGGGGGTAAAAAGTTAATAAAGTTTTGAATTCATTACAAAATAAATTTGATGTACTATTCATGTCGATAGTATTGCTATGTGACTTTGTCTTGCATAGCTTCTTCTCCAACTTAGAAACATTCAGATGGGGCAGATTGGTACCTAGAGCTGTTATTGGTGCCCTGCTGTGGTGCGGTCACTCCCGGGGTAAGTGCAGATAGCCGGTTAGCAACACTGTCCCACTACATGGCATTTTGGCTGTCTGTGTAGGTCCACACATTGTAATCATAGGTGCAGCTGACCAGGAACCTGTGCATTACAGATATACCTTTTTAGTCTATAGATTAGGGGTAGGCAGCCTCGGCATTCCCGCTGCAGTGAAACAACAAATCCCATTCTGCTTCTGGAAGTCATGCCTGTGGCTGCCAGTCTTGCAATGCCTCATGGGACTTGTAGTTCCACAACAGCTGGAGGGCCGAGGTTGCCTACCCTTGCTATGGATATACTTCTTTATACCTAAATGAATTTCAGTTCTGCTTATCTGGACAGAAATGGCATCCACTTCTAGTCAGAAGTAGTGGAATGCCCTGGCACTGTATAGGTTCTGGGGGAAAATGACCCACAATAAAGTCCACACGGGTACCCGTCAATGTCCTCTGCCTTTATAACTTGGTATTTTATTAAAGGAGAACTATGGGGTTAAGGCTTTTCCCCATAGTTCTTAGGGTAACGGGAGGACACAAACTAGCGTCCTCCCGTCACCCTAGGCTCAGTATACCGCGAGCTACACTGAGACGCCGCAGTATACTGCGAGCAGCTGCTCGTGGTATACTGAGACGCTGAAGCGGATCCCGACAATTATGTCTGGATCCGCCCAGCTGCGTGAGTGACAGCTGGCTCTGCCTATCGAGAGGCAGAGCCAGCTGTACCGGCCCCCTCCCCGTCCGTTCCGCCAGTCAGCGCTGGCGGATCGGAGCGGGGAGGGAGGAATCCAACCCCTCCCCCTGTCATAGCAGAGAGCCGTGACAGGATTGAGAGGTGAGCGAACGCCTGTATGTGTTCGCTCACCTCCCGATCTAGTGAGCCGACCTGTGACAGTCTCATTGTCACAGGTCGGCTAGAACTATGAGGTGAGTGAAAAGCACTCACCTCATAGTTCTTTAAAGTGGAACTCTGGTTTTCTTGAGGGGAGGTAGGGGGGTGGGGTAAATATTCCCCTCCAGATCATTATATACAATGCAAGCAACTTGGAAAGTTTCATTGCAGATTCTTCCCTGCTTCTGTCTTCTAGATTCTGAGACCGGTGTTGTGAGTTCTATAATGAAAATGTGGGATGGGGGCACTGTGTTGCTGTAATCAAATCCTCCCTCTCAGTGTTATAATAGAGAGAGACGTCAACCCCAAAAAATTCATGGTCAGTATATTGCAGAGGTAAGCAACCTTGGCTCTCTAGCTGTAGTGGAACTACAAATCCCATCATGCTTCTGTATCTGGGAGTCATGTCTGTGGCTGTCAGTCTTGCAATGCCTCCTGGGATTTGTAGTTTCCCCACAGCTAGAGTGCTGAGGTTTCTACCCCTGGTTTCATGCCTACATGTCCCCCTAACACTGGTGGAATGTCATACGAACGTTGATAATCTCATCCTAACATTCCATAACGCCATCGGAGACTCGACCAATGTCGTTCCATGTTTTGTTTGATTGTAACATTCGATTTTTGGAATGAATGGAGTTTTCTGAACAAAAATCACATTGTGTTACAATTCCGTTTTGTTCCAGAGAATTTCCATCCCGTTTCATATTTATTTTTTTAACTACTCGAGAATCGAGCGAATGTTCCAAAAAACACATTTTGTCAGACAGAATTCTACTGAGAAGAGAATCCGAAGGCCTCCTGATAATGTCAGTGGTCTGTCTCTATGCTTCGCACCTTTACAGTTATATGGAACAAGTAGGCCGCAAGTCAAGATGGTGAATTTAGAGCGGGGGTGGTCAAATCCAGCCTTCCAGCTGCTGTGGAACTACAAGTCCCATGAGGCAATGCAAGACTCTTGACAGCCACAGGCATGACTCCCAGAGGCCTAATGGGATTTGTAGTTGTAGCACAGCTGGAGGGCCTGGAGTCGCCCACCCCTGATTTAGAACTGCTGATCTGCATAGTTGTTTGGGGAAGGTCATTTAGAAAGTTATGAGATCCGCATGATAGCCAGAAAACTGGGGCTGTAACAACTAGTCGATTTTTAAATTGATAATCGATTTATGAGAATAGTTGGCAACTATTCGAGAGGTTTTTTTTTCTTCAATGCAATCAATCGATCGAAAAAACGGACAACTAATCGAAACTTACATTTTTAGCAAGCAAGATTAGCAGTTGTTTTCTTTGCTTTTGATGGAGAACTATGAGGTGAGTGATTTCCACTCATACTCCTAGTTCGAGCCGACCTGTGACAAAGAAGCTTTCACACGTCAACCCTGCTTTTGGAGGAGAGGCGGGTTACTTTCAGGGTGGATAAAAATCGATGATTTTTTTAAACCGGATTTTTTTTTTTCTTATTTATAGGAGAACTATGAGGTGAGTGATTTTTCACTCAGCCTCCTAATCTGAGCCGACCCGTGACAATGAAACTGTCACAGGTCGGCTCAGTAGATCGGGAGGTGAGCGAACGCATACCGGCGCTAGCTCACTTTCCGATCATCTCCCTGCAGAGAGCGGTTACTGTCAGTCACGGCTCCCTGCAAGGATCCCTCCACTCTCCGATCCTCCAGCACTGAGTGGAGGAACGGCAGTGGAGGGGGCGGGCACAGCTGGCTAGATAGGCAGAGCCTGCTGTCAATCAGCCAGCGGGATGGATCTCGACAGTATTGTGGGGATCCGTTTTGGCTGCAGCACTCTCAGTATATAGCTTGCTATATACTGAGCTTTGGGTCACGGGAGGAGGTTAGTATATGTCCTCCCCTGACCTTAAAGAGAACTATGGGATAAAAAGGTTACCCCATACATCTTTTTGAAAGGTTCCCTTTAAAGGGTAAGTGAGCCGACCTGTGACAGTCTCATTGTCACAGGTCGGCTAGAACTATGAGGTGAGTGAAAAGCACTCACCTCATAGTTCTTTAAAGTGGAACTCTGGTTTTCTTGAGGGGAGGTAGGGGGGTGGGGTAAATATTCCCCTCCAGATCATTATATACAATGCAAGCAACTTGGAAAGTTTCATTGCAGATTCTTCCCTGCTTCTGTCTTCTAGATTCTGAGACCGGTGTTGTGAGTTCTATAATGAAAATGTGGGATGGGGGCACTGTGTTGCTGTAATCAAATCCTCCCTCTCAGTGTTATAATA
>NW_017306489.1:957455-1001788 GCF_000935625.1 Nanorana parkeri
TTCATGGTCAGTATATTGCAGAGGTAAGCAACCTTGGCTCTCTAGCTGTAGTGGAACTACAAATCCCATCATGCTTCTGTATCTGGGAGTCATGTCTGTGGCTGTCAGTCTTGCAATGCCTCCTGGGATTTGTAGTTTCCCCACAGCTAGAGTGCTGAGGTTTCTACCCCTGGTTTCATGCCTACATGTCCCCCTAACACTGGTGGAATGTCATACGAACGTTGATAATCTCATCCTAACATTCCATAACGCCATCGGAGACTCGACCAATGTCGTTCCATGTTTTGTTTGATTGTAACATTCGATTTTTGGAATGAATGGAGTTTTCTGAACAAAAATCACATTGTGTTACAATTCCGTTTTGTTCCAGAGAATTTCCATCCCGTTTCATATTTATTTTTTTAACTACTCGAGAATCGAGCGAATGTTCCAAAAAACACATTTTGTCAGACAGAATTCTACTGAGAAGAGAATCCGAAGGCCTCCTGATAATGTCAGTGGTCTGTCTCTATGCTTCGCACCTTTACAGTTATATGGAACAAGTAGGCCGCAAGTCAAGATGGTGAATTTAGAGCGGGGGTGGTCAAATCCAGCCTTCCAGCTGCTGTGGAACTACAAGTCCCATGAGGCAATGCAAGACTCTTGACAGCCACAGGCATGACTCCCAGAGGCCTAATGGGATTTGTAGTTGTAGCACAGCTGGAGGGCCTGGAGTCGCCCACCCCTGATTTAGAACTGCTGATCTGCATAGTTGTTTGGGGAAGGTCATTTAGAAAGTTATGAGATCCGCATGATAGCCAGAAAACTGGGGCTGTAACAACTAGTCGATTTTTAAATTGATAATCGATTTATGAGAATAGTTGGCAACTATTCGAGAGGTTTTTTTTTCTTCAATGCAATCAATCGATCGAAAAAACGGACAACTAATCGAAACTTACATTTTTAGCAAGCAAGATTAGCAGTTGTTTTCTTTGCTTTTGATGGAGAACTATGAGGTGAGTGATTTCCACTCATACTCCTAGTTCGAGCCGACCTGTGACAAAGAAGCTTTCACACGTCAACCCTGCTTTTGGAGGAGAGGCGGGTTACTTTCAGGGTGGATAAAAATCGATGATTTTTTTAAACCGGATTTTTTTTTTTCTTATTTATAGGAGAACTATGAGGTGAGTGATTTTTCACTCAGCCTCCTAATCTGAGCCGACCCGTGACAATGAAACTGTCACAGGTCGGCTCAGTAGATCGGGAGGTGAGCGAACGCATACCGGCGCTAGCTCACTTTCCGATCATCTCCCTGCAGAGAGCGGTTACTGTCAGTCACGGCTCCCTGCAAGGATCCCTCCACTCTCCGATCCTCCAGCACTGAGTGGAGGAACGGCAGTGGAGGGGGCGGGCACAGCTGGCTAGATAGGCAGAGCCTGCTGTCAATCAGCCAGCGGGATGGATCTCGACAGTATTGTGGGGATCCGTTTTGGCTGCAGCACTCTCAGTATATAGCTTGCTATATACTGAGCTTTGGGTCACGGGAGGAGGTTAGTATATGTCCTCCCCTGACCTTAAAGAGAACTATGGGATAAAAAGGTTACCCCATACATCTTTTTGAAAGGTTCCCTTTAAAGGGTATCTATGGTCAAAACAAAAAAATGTGTCTCTCCCGCTACTAATAACCGTATCCATTTAGAAGTTTGTAAACTTATTGAAGATGTACTTCCTCCAGTGCACTGACACAATTTCACTCAGCCTTGTGAATATGCACTTCCCTGTGGCACAACTCTCACAGAGCCTGCCTTCTGAACTGCAACTCAACATCTGAACAATGTAACATCATCACTGCTTGCTGGAAGCAATGCATGATGGGCTAGGTAGTCATGAGCAATAGAGATTGCATTACATCAAGCAGCGGGGGAAGAGACGCAAAGCACACTGGGAGTCCAGGGAGATGTTGGGAGTGATGGGAAGGCGGCACTCACTACATAAAAGGTATTTTTCCAAGTAAGCTTTGATTGTATTATCAGAAACCACTCCAGTATGTATTCAGATTACAATGCTGATGTTATAATGGGAGAGAATATGCTGGGACTTTACAACTCCTTTTAAAGTGTAATAGGGCTGCAACAACTAATCGACATAATCGATTATAATCGATTATTATAAGCTCCTGTGGGGACTACATTGGAACGTGGAATACGTTGACACTTTTTCTACACCAAGTAGCCAAAGTGCTCCCATGTAGTTCTAGACATCCAGGAAAGTCAATCTAACGCGTTCAGTTTTGGCAGAAGCCAGTTAGCCTGTCAGTATGTTGTTGGAAGAAGCTGGGCCATGGAGAGAACAGCTACAGGCACATAGGGGTTGATTTACTAAATAAATAGAAAGTGTTAATTGCGCAAAGTGAGTGTTCACTGAGCTCCGTAAATCAAGGAAGACTTTGTTCACTGCAGTAATAAAAGTGTTCCCGTGGTACATGATTGGCTATTCAGCGTGAACACCTTATCTACCATCGTTCACTGTGCAAATAAACAACCTTTCCTTCTGTAGTAAATCAACCTCAGTGTGTTCCTGGCAGAAATTGATTTCAGAACCCCAGTGCTGATTGCAGAACCCCAGTGCTGATTGTAGAACCCCAGTGCTGCGAGACATCTTTGCCAACCACTAAGGCACTGCATTCTGGCCTTTTAAACCTTCAAAGTGCCCTGAAATCGCAGTCTCCATTCACAGGTATAAAAGCAATCGGACATGTGAGTTTTAGCACGCTGCATTTCTGTTAATTGAAAATGAATTTCAGAAATGGATCTCTCCCCTACGTGCTTGTGTCACTTGTAAAGCAATTGGTATTGAGACATGCTGGGCCGAAGCGAGCAAGCAAGGCGGATACAGCCGGGGAGAAGCCAGGAGTAGGCACGTCTGTAGGGAGGCCGGGGATGCCCTCTTTGAAAATTCCTTCCTGTCTCTGCATGCGACATATACAATTTCAGTACCTGAGTGGCACCTCTGTGTAGGGAATGCAAGTCCCTCTGTGGCTGTAGTTTGATCACACCTTAGGCTGGGTTCACACCTAGGCGTATCGAATATGTGCGATTCGCTGTAAAACGCGCGTTTCCAAGGGCTACTTGGCTGTATCCCAATGGAAACGCGCAACAAAAACGCCCCAAAGAAGCTCCTGTACTTCTTTTGGGCGTAGGACATTTTGTAGCGCATTCATACGGCCTGTAATACGCCCAGGTGTGAACCATACCCATAGGAAATAATGGGATTTCGGTGTTTGAGCGTTTTGCAGAGCGTTCGAACCCGCTACAAAACACCCAGTTGTGAACCGGGCCTAAGTCCAGGAGTGGGAAACAAAGACAGGCCCTCGCACTGCATAGCTATTGTTTATATAGGACAGATTGTAGGATATGGTGAGTTTTTAGATTCAAAGATAAAGTCCGCCTTACAAAATAATAAATGTACATGTCTTCATAGAAGGAAAAAAATGTGTGTGTGTGTAACTCAGTATGTGTGTATGTATGTGTATATATAATATATATTTTTGCATTGGAGCCAGTAAAGCATTGTAACCGCGTTCAGTAGACTGCAGCTGCAATGCTCTAGCTCCTGCAGATTGTTCCTCCCGTCCTTGTCCGTACCATGGTATGGACATTGGGCAATGGGGACAGGAGGAAGAATGAACAGACTACAAGTGCGGTAATGTCACCACACTTGTATTCCATTTGGGAACTGCAAGTCCCTCTGCTGCGGTGGGACTTGTAGTTTCTCCATTCAGAGATCTTGTCCAGGATCTGTGAATGGATGACACGGCTATGTGGGTGGAGCCATGCACAGCCATTCCAATTTCAATACCATGTGATCGCTGATGACAAATCACAGCAATCGAAAGTTTGAACAAGAAAAATATCAACACCGCCAATTGCTTCTGTGTAAGTTGCACTGTTTTTCTGACCACCAATGCAAGGGGGCGTATTGACCATAAGGGGGGCACACTTAGCAGCAAGAGAACATATTGACCATGAAGGGGGCACACTGAGCAGCAAGAGAACATATTGACCATGAAGGGGGCACACTGAGCAGCAAGAGAACATATTGACCATGAAGGGGGCACACTGAGCAGCAAGAGCATATTGACCATGAAGGGGGGTCACACTGAGCAGCAAGGGGGCATATTGACCATGAAGGGGGGCACACTGAGCAGCAAGAGCATATTGACCATGAAGGGGGGCACACTGAGCAGCAAGAGCATATTGACCCTAAAGGGAGCACACTGAGCTGCAAGGGGGCATATTGACCCTAAAGGGGGCACACTGAGCTGCAAGGGGGCATATTGACCCTAAATGAGCACACTGAGCTGCAAGGGGGCATATTGACCCTAAAGGGGGCACACTGAGCAGCAAGGGGGCATATTGACCCTAAAGGGAGCACACTGAGCTGCAAGGGGGCATATTGATTCTAAAGGGGGCACACTGAGCTGCAAGGAGGGAAATTGGCCATAAGGGGGGCAAGTCGGGAGGGCAACCCAGTCATGTTACCTGTCAAAGGGCATGTGACCAGGGTGGATTTGATTTAAAGGAGAACTATGAGGTGAGTGCTTTTCACTCACCTCATAGTTCTAGCCGACCTGTGACAATGAGAGTGTCACAGGTCGGCTCAGTAGATTGGGAGGTGAGCGAACACATACCGGCGTTCGCTCACATCTCGATCCTGTCACGGCTCTCTGCAGCTGCTCGCGGTATACTGAGCTTAGGGTAACGGGAGGACGCTAATTTGTGTCCTCCTGTTACCCTAAGGAGAACTATGGGGGAAAGCCTTAACCCCATAGTTCTCCTTTTTAAGTACAAAAAAAAAAAAGCATAGTGTGCTTCTAGTCTCCTGTAGTGTAGTTTCTAAACAGTGTAATCAGCCCTGCTCACTGCTGGACTATAGAACTTCTCCCCTTATGTGTTCTGGCCTGTGTCAGATGGGTTTTGCGTTGCTATACAAGTCTATAAAGGTGCCCATACACCTTACAACCATTGCACAAAATGTTTCGTACGCTGATCGATTCGATTTTCGTACAACTGCCCCATCATGCACAGACCATTGAGGATTTCAATTTGTGTTCGTTAGCAATATCACCTGGCCGAATGTCGTCGATTGACAGAACGGATTTTCGTTTGCGCATGAGCAGTGTTCTTGGTGCGATTTTTCTTTTTTTCCTCTCTCCGTATGAAAACGCCACTAATCCATCGAATTTCGTAGATTCCACAGACGTTTTCTAGCCTGCTGGAAAGACAAAAGTCGAACGGTTGTCCAGTAAATGCGTTTGTGCACTAACCATCAACTGTGCGATTTGCGTACGAAAACGCGATCGCAAACGTAAATCGGCTGATTAATTGATAGGTGTATGGGCACCTTTTTTAAGAATGCTAAACCAGCTTGAATCAGGTCAGATGCACCTGTCAGTGAGTCTTGCATGATCTTGGAAGATCAAACTGATGCAATCAACACAGGCCCAAAGCCTGCCGACCCTAGACCAGTGAAAATACTAGTTTCCTGGCTACCTCTGTACTCCTTCTCTGCAGTCCTAGACCTGTAGCCTTCAAGCCAGGACCAAAGTCAGAGCCTGCAGTTGTTTGCATAGGTGTTGTCATTGACTATAAGTACCTATCAGCATGACAACCAGGTAAGTAGCTGAATGAGAGCTTGTAAACGGAAGTCTGTATGACACCTCAGCACATGTTTCTTCCAGCAAAACAAATGTGTCGGCATTCACCTTTGGGGAGGGGGAGTTGCAGCTCCTCTGTACATAGTGTTTTGGCCATGGGATATGGTATTTCCTCCGTATCAGACTGACAGTACGCCGATGAATGATGCAGTATTCCATGCTGTGTCTGGTATACACTGACGTCATTTCACTTGTGTTGGTGTACAGCCTGCGTGTGTTTTGAAGCATTGTACACCAACTGACTCTGCTCAGATGAAGGTTCACATCGCCTTATCTTTGTTTCTGCAAGTAATCAGATGAGGAATGATATCCAGCTATGTCATGCTCAGATTTGTGTATTTCAGGATGGAGTCTTGCAGGACCTAGGAAAGCAGTCATGTGCAATTTACAACCTCTTATCTGTATCCAGTACATGCCAGGGTAGCGTGTATATTAACATACACCATCTTGTATTGTCCTTTTATGTGTACACGTCAAGGCACGTGCACTGGGGATTTAACAGTAGATAGAGGCTGCAGTGCTTGTATCTAAACACAAATGTAATCCAACCATTGGCATAATCCAACCCGGGCTGGAGGTAGGCAAGCTCCATAGAGGACTGTAGGGTTCTGCTTCGCAGGCATGCCCATCAGATGGCACTATGGTGTGTGAATTCATAGCAAAGCTTTTTTCATGGAGGTCCTGCCAGTAACGGGCCTTTTCTGAAGGATGGCAACACTAACTCACTATCTTGTAAGTGTTGTCAACCTGTTGTGAGACCTCCTTCAGTTGGCCATTGGGTTGCCTATCTCACTTTTGAATGCATGGGCCATTGAAATTCCTCTGGGGAATCGCTCCTATTTAAAGATATATGCCTATCTCGTAGACCTGAAAGGCAGCCCAACAGCAAACTGGAGACGCTTACACATCAGGCTGCAATGTTTCTTACCTGGAGGTCCTGCCAGTAACGGCATTTCCCGTTGAAGGCAGACAACTAGGGATGCACCGATACTTTGCTTTTGGTACTCTCTGATACCGGTGCTTCCGCTGGCATGGAGCTGGCTTTCCGGGAAGCCGGGCAGCGTGTAATAACATGCTGCCTGCTTCCTGATTTGCCCTGGAAGCCGGCTCCGTGTGATTTAGTCAGCTCAATTGTGATTGGCTCCGGAAGCCGGCTTCCCAGGCCAATCAGGAAGCCGGCTTCCCAGGCCAATCAGGAAGCCGGGAAGCTGGTTATAACTCGCAGCCCGGCTTCCTGAATGGCTGGTAAGCTGGCTCCATGTTCTCCTACAGCACTGCTGGTCAGAGGAAGATTTCGGAAGTTCCGGTATCTGGGGCATTTGGGCGAATGAGTACTCTCCCAAATACTCGGTATTGGTACCGATACTAGTATCGGTGCATCTCTATTGACAACGCTAACCCACTACCTTAATTAGATGCAGCGTTGTCAGCCTGTTGAGAGAGCGCCTTCAGTGGCCATTGGGCTGCCTATCTTACAGACCCAATAGGTAACCCAACAGCCAAGTGAAGGGGCTCATAAAGCAAACTAACGATGCTGCTGATTGCAAGGCAGTGAACCTTTTTACCCCCCCCTTTTTTTTTCCCCTTGTAAAATGTAACATGACCAGGGTTTTTTGGCCAAAGGATTCCTAAAACATGGGACCAGGTTATAAACAGTCTGTTGTGACGCTGGCAGTGGTTGATGAACTAAGTCTCTTGTGATGTCCCAGCTCTCCTAATTAGCAGCAACGAAAGGTTTGAGGCATGGTGGCGGGCTCATGCTGTGAATGGGGACAGGCGGTGAGCACGAATTGTGGTTTGGGTGTTGCAGTAACAGACCTGTGCAATGGTTGTTTTTTGTCTCTCAGGAAGTAACATTCTTGTTTAGTCCTAACGAAGGTTTACTTCCTGTATTGTACTAACACGCTTTGCTGTGTGAGTTGGGTTACCACACACTTTTAGACGACGGCAAGAGAAACCTTACTGCAATGCGTGATTAATATGTTCAATGTGATCAGCTGCAAGACTGAAATTATAGATCTGTTTTCATCTAATCTGGCCACACAGCATCACCCCAATGTGTGTTTTTAAGAAGTACAAACCTTGAAGGAAGAAAGTCATTTATTTTTTTTGCCCCCTTTTAAAAAACAAAAACAAAACCCTCCTCAATTTTTTTCCAGTCACGGCACCCTTTAAAAGTCTGCAAAATCTTGAGGCACCCCAGTCTGAAATGTAAAAGGCATTGTGTGTTCCCTCCAAAATCCAAACCAGACCAGATAGGGGTCTGGTATGGATTGTAGGGCTGCAACAATTAATCGACATAATCGATTATTGAAAAAGTTGTCAACTATTTCAATAATCGAATGTAGGGGGGGACCCTATGCAATAAATCTATCTCTGAAAGGATCCCACACTCCCTGGATTAGCGTCATTTGTTTCCATGGTGCTAGTGACCAAAACTGCCTGCGTCATGGAAAGGTTGGATGCTGTGCAAAATTTGAGGAAGCCAGAATGAGAACTAGAGTGCCACTGCACCCTGATTGAGAGGCTGATTTGGCCACGTGTGTATGAATTTTTGGAAAAAAACATTGCATGTGATGGTGGCCTTTGCTCAGCATGCCATAGTATAAACCAGGAAAACAAATCTGTTCCCATGATGCAATCCAAGCTTTCACTATTCTGTTCTCCGTTACCTTCTGCCTGCTTCTTTTACTGAAGAAGAGAAGCCGTACCATTCACGACTTCCTGCTAAATGCTTTGAATGAGAGGAATCTGTTGATTCCCCATCCACACTATGGATGGAGAAGTCTCCCCTGCCCATTCTTATATTCATACAGCCGGCTAATGAGGTGGTCTAAATAGCAGAACGGTGAATGCATCTGATTGGATGCAGTTGCTGTTCGGCTGACAATTTTTCACCCAGCTTCTTTGATTTTTAAAATGACGTTTATCAAGCCGGGTGGTACTGAATTAGCAGAAATTCCATCCATGTATGGCTACCTTAAGTCAGTAAGGGGGGGAAAGATTAGCTTTAGAGAGCCTACAGGCAATACTGGTGACTAGTCCTTTGCTTCTTGGTTGCGTTTTTTTGGGCGCTGCTTCCACAGTACAGGTCCTGTCTAAAATGTTTGTCAGGAAAAATTAAATATAGTATATACATTCTCATTTTCATGTTCACCCATTTCCTGGTAACAGTAAAATGCGGCCGTAGTCAGAATGCAATGAAAACAGCAGGGGATTTGTGCGTCAATGCTCGTAAGCGCTGATGGAGGAATCTGTTCTCCTCCTTTTTTTTTTTTCTTTTCTTTGTACAGTCTGAGTTGAATGAAAAAACAAAACTAGAACCGTGCAGACCCCACTTTATACTCAGTTCACAGTAGGGATACCGGTATTTTGGTACTGAGTACCAATTATTTGTTTTTTCGGTACTCGCCGAGTACCGGAAGTCCCATTCAGGAAGCCAGGCGGCGTGTAAAGACTCACCACCCTGCTTCCCGATTAACAAGGAAGCCGTCCCATTCTTCTCGCCACTATGTGACGAGGAAGCATGGAGCCGGCTTGCTGGCCAATCATGGAAGCCAGGCGCTGTGTAATGACACGGCGCCCGGCTTCCTGATTGGCCGGGAAGCCGGCTCCATGCTTCCTCGTCATGAGATGACGAGAGAGCATGAAGCCGCTTTCTGGCCAATCAGAAAGCTGGGCGCTTCGTCATTACACAGCGCCCGACTTCCATATTGGCCAGCTTCCCGACCAATCTGGAAGTCGGGCAGCGCGTCATTACACGCTGCCCGGCATCCTGGTTGGCTGGGAAGTCGGCTCCATGCTCTCTCATCACAAGTGATGAGGGAGCATGGAGCCGCCTTCCCGGCCAATCAGGAAGTCGGGCAGCGTGTAATGACGCACTGCCCGGCTTCCTGATAAAAGAAGTATCGGGCTAGGCATCGGAGCATTTGGGCGAGTATGAGTACTCACCCAAATACTCGGTATTGGTATCGCTACTAGTATGGGTGCATCCCTAGTTCAGACATCTATATTAGAGCTGCAGCTAACGATTATTTTCAAAATCGATTAGTTAGCCGATTATTAAGTTCGATTAATCGGTTAATCGGATAGAAAATAAAATACATTTTTAAAAATGGCTCCGGTGATGGGACTACTAGTTTGTATTGAGATTGTAGTCCATCACAATGCAGAATACTGCCAGCTATAGAGGAATACAACAAATCCCAGCAATAGTACATTATAGCTGGTGGTATTCTGCATTGCGCTGTATAATGTACTATTGCTGGGTGTTGTAGTCCTCTAAAGCTGGTGGAATTCCGCATTGCGCTCTATAATGTACTATTGTTGGGTTTTGTAGTCCTCTATACAGCGCAATGCAGAATACCACCAGCTATATAGGAATACAACAAATCCCAGCAATACATTATACATACAGTGTATAATGTATTGCTGGGATTTGTAGTCCTCTATAGCTGATGGTACATTGGTCTGTATAATATACAGCACAATGTACCATCAACTATAGAGGAATACAAATCCCACTATCCCAGCCATAGATTATAGAGCACCTACAGGGAAAGTGCAGGCTTACCTGAGCAGTCTTCCAGCAACCTGTTTCTGAGATGGGGCCTGTATCGGCGGCTGTCATCCGCCCACACCTGCTCCTCCTTACTACTTCTCCCTGCGTCCCTGTGCCGACCGTGGATTTGGGCGGGCAGTGAGCGTGAGGCAGGGAGGAGGTGTGGCGTGTGGAGCATGGATGCGGGCGGGTCTGAGGTGGGGAGGAGGTGTGGCGCGCAGCGTGTGTGGAGCCGTGAACAGGGGCAACCAATCGGAAGCCGATTAATCGATGATTGAAATAGTTGACAACTTTTTCAATAATCGATTAGTTGTTGCAGCCCTAATCTATATGTTTTAGGTGTGATGTGTAGGAAAAGTTTGTCTTGCTGCATCTTTGGTAATGCATGTAAAACCCACAATGGAGCGCTCTTATCCCTCACCTAATTGTACAGATGTAAGCCCAGACCATGATCCTCTGACACCGGTTTCATGGATGCATCCTATTTTAAATGTTTGTTTGAAAACTACAAATTTATATAGGTTTCTAATTTTAGAAACTTTAGGATAACCTAAAACCATTATAGTGAATAAAGATGAATTTGTCATCATAAGGTATGTTTTAATCATGGCGTAATACAGGTTCCCTTTAACTGCAACGTAGTCTAGTCAACGGTCCAAGAGCTGGCAGAGATCGCACAACTAGCTGCATAGAATTATAAGACCTTTGGCAATTAACATTCACGTATATGTGTTTTAGCCATGTCTTCAGCGGTTTGCCTGGAGTTCAGTATTAATTAGACTCGGCGATTCTGTATGACCCGACCTCTGAATATCTATGCACTACGTCTGGCAGATCTTGTTAGGACGAGTGTTGAAGCAGTTGGTATACACAGCGGGCAAAGCCAGAGGATATGTATTTATGACTGTTGAAATGTATGCCTTCTCCTCGTAACTGCAGTTTTATTGATTTTGGTTTAAAATGAAAGACTAATGTCGCCTTTTTTCCCACTTCTGCTGGCTGTAGCCCCTACTTCGTAGTGGAGGAGCTGTGCAAAGTACTAAAAGGGTTAATTTAACTGAACTGCCCTTTTCATTTTATATGGTTGATGGCAAGTTGGACTTCATGGGGGAACCTTATGTCTCCCAGGCAGTTGAATGTTGGGATCAGGCCATCAGAACTTGCGTGTCCTGAGCACTTGAATGTTGGGATCAGGCCATCAGAACTTGTGTCTCCTGGGCACTTGAATGTTGGGATCAGAACTTGCCTCTCGTGGCCACTTAAATGTTGGGATCAGAACTTGCCTCTCCAGGCCACTTGAATGTTATGGATGAATCGGAACTTCCCAACATTCCAGTGCCCTCGAGATCAGACCATCAGAACTTGTGTCTCCTGGGCACTTGAATGTTGGGATCAGACCATCAGAACTTGTGTCTCCTGGGCACTTGAATGTTGGGATCAGGCCATCGGAACTTGCTTCTTCTGGGCACTTGAATGTTGGGATCAGAACTTACCTTTTTTCTGTTTCTTTTGAAGCAGGCTTATACACAGGAGTCTACAGGCAGCTTGATGTTTTCAGGATACTATAAGAACACTTAAGGACAATCCCTTTTTAAAAAGTGCATTAACATGCAATGTACCACTCAGGCCTTGAGCTCTTTATTCCAGGGCTGGACACATCCTAGGAGCCAGGTAACCAATGCTTCTTAAAAATGAGAATTTCCTTCCACCCTCTAAAGACATTGTGGAATGTTAATTGGCTCCTGTCTAAATTGTCCCTATATGTAAGCATGTGAGATGGGGACCTGTTTAGTGTTTGAGTCCTGTAGACTCAACAGGAAGTCAGAGGATGTCTTTCCAACATGAGGGAAATCTCCTCTTAGTTGTCAAGGGAACAAGTGTCTACATTGGGAAAAGTTCTCCTCTTGTCCAGTTCTGGTGGCAACCCAAAACTTTGGATTCATCTTCACTTTAATTATTGTCCAGTCCAAATAATATAAGCTGACCTGGTCATCATCTTCATGTCTGTTGGTCAGTAGAGTATACTGGATGGATGTTTTTAGGGGATCTAGTGACTAAACCTGGCCATACACTGTGCAAATTTCCTCCGGTTCTTGATAAAATGGCCAAATTTAGTTTGGTTGGTGGCCCTGATGGCACTCTTCCATCGGCCATCCTTTTAATCAGAAAAGTGAAGGAGCCGGATGGAAAATGTTTTGGCTATAGGCAGCTGTGTCTGTTTGGGTATCTGACAGCAGAACATTTGTCCATCCCTGCGGTTTAGGATGGATGAAGAAATTCCTGCAGGTTTTGGCTGTGCATTCCACTTCCATAACTGTAGTGAATGTCTGTATTACATGGGCTGTGTATATTGTATCCAGTAAGGGAAGCATACAGTGTGCTATGTATAATTCCATTGGCTGTGTAGTGTGACTTGTTTCCTGTGAGGACATGTGTGCGCTTATCCAATAATGCTGATTCTAACAGATAATGTGTGCGTTCTGCTGGTTTTCGGATTTGCAGCACACTCTGTGTGTTATCTGTGCTGGTTGTACAGTTTCCAGCCAATGTGTACATGCTCTGTTCTAGCTGTAAGATTTACAGCCACTCAATGTGTGCTCTGTTCTAGATGTAAGGTTTCTGGCTACTCCATGTCTGCTCTGTGCTGGTTGTACGATTTACAGCCACTCCATGTCTGCTCTGTGCTGGTTGTACAATTTACAGCCACTCCATGTCTGCTCTGTGCTGGTTGTACGATTTACAGCCACTTCATGTCTGCTCTGTGCTGGTTGTACGATTTACAGCCACTTCATGTCTGCTCTGTGCTGGTTGTACGATTTACAGCCACTTCATGTCTGCTCTGTGCTGTTTGCAGCCAGCCAATGTGTACCCTGTACTGGCTGTGCTGTTTCCTGGCACTTCAGATGTACCCTGTACTAACTAGTTGTAAGGTTCCATGCGTGCTTTGTGCTGTTCCCAGCCACTTCATTTGTGCTGTGTGCCAGCTGTAAGATTTCCAGCCAGTCCATGCGTGCTCTGTACTGTTTCCAACAACTCCATGCATGCATTTGCTGGTTGTAAGATTTCCAGCCACTCCATGTATGCTCTGTGTTGGTTGCAGAGTTTCTGTGACTTTCCTAGCGCTTCTAGTCCCTTTTTATTATACCGTATCTGTTTCTCTAATGATTGCTGTGTGCTCTGTGCCGGTGCGGTGACGGTGCTGTGTATGCCGTTATTGGTGTCTGGCTATGTTGTAAAGCTTCCCCAGAATGCAGCGTGCCCGCTCTGTGTTGTATTTTTTATGAGCAGAGAAGATGCCGCTGCTTGTTCTAAATTCACGCAGGTCCCCTTTTCTGGGGTCACATGACTTTTTTTTATTACACCAAGGATATTCCATCTCAGCCAGTGTGTAGATCATGACAAAGCTGTGAACCTGCGACATAGCCCATGGCGCTGCCAATCACCCGGAAATAAAAGCCGCGCTGGCCTTGTTCGCAGCGGATTACTTGTTTTCACTCATTGTAAACAAATGATTTAATTTTCTCGTAAAGCAGCCACTGAGCAGAGTCTGCCGATACCCTGTCATTACTGTCTCAGGAAGTGCTGATTAATGCTAATAACACAACATCCGTTATCTTCCTTGTCATCTCCGCCTGTGTGTTTGGGAGTCCCGCGCTGCTGACATGTCTGTTCAGGGACATGGACGATATTACGTTGTGCTTTCTATTTCCAAAGCTTGCTGGGCTTTTTAGTTCCACAGCAGCCTGACTTGATTCTTGCCCATTTTGCTGCCAAAGCGTGCTGGGAATTTGACCTCCCTAACAACAAGTGAATTTTCACAAGATACAAACAACTTGCAGACTCTTGCAGCGCATGCTGAATTCTGTAGTTCCACAGCAGTTGGAGAGGTATAGGCTGGTCCTAGTAGGCATTTGGAGAGGCGCAGGCTGGACCTAGTAGGCATTTGGAGAAGTATAGGCTTGTCCCAGTAGGCATCTGGAGAGGCGCGTGCTGGTGCCGGTGGGCATCTGGAGAGGCGCGGGCTGGTGCCGGTGGGCATCTGGAGAGGAGCGTGCTGGTGGGCATCTGGAGAGGAACATGCCGGTGGGCATCTGGAGAGGCGCGGGCTGGTGCCGGTGGGCATCTGGAGAGGAGCGGGCTGGTGCCGGTGGGCATCTGGAGAGGAACGGGCTGGTGCCGGTGGGCATCTGGAGAGGCGCGGGCTGGTGCCGGTGGGCATCTGGAGAGGCGCGGGCTGGTGCCGGTGGGCATCTGGAGAGGCGCGGGCTGGCAATGAAATTTAAGTTAACAAAAAAAAAGTTGAAAACAACAATTGTGCCACACATGTTGGGTATTTAATAATTCTGATGCAAATATTCACAGTTCACTCTAAATTGTTGACCTGTACAGACTTGTAATTTATCGCCAAAGGACAATCTGGGGTACCGTAGATTTACGGCGTTTCATGGGTTCATGCAATTTTTAAGCTTGGCATGTTGCGCATCTGTTTACTCTGCACAAAACAAAAGAATTGTATATTCTATTGTGGTTTTGTGCACTTGTGTAAACAAGTGGTGTGGTTTATTTTTTTTACAGAAATTTTTGGGTTTAATAAACAGTTGCGCTGATATCATGCAACATGTATTTTTACAACAGCCCCTATTTTGTTCTACAGGGCTTCTGATTTCAGGAAATGTATAATTCTGGGGTGTTTTCTGTAAATATCCGGCCTAAAATGTGGCTTTTAACGTGTGCAAAAAAATGCAATGGCTCTGGCAGTGGAAGGGTTTAAGAACTTTAACCCACTGCAAGGGTTAAATACTCGTTTTGTCTATGGGGCGCACATAAAGCAAGCTATATTTACCTCTTTCCCACTGGGGCTGTGGGGACCGGTGTAGCATCCTGGCAGGCCTGAGGAGCAGGTGAGGATAAATGTTTTATTTGAGCCCCTTTAGACAAAAGAAGCGCTTACACCTTGTAGTGCTAGGGCTTCCCCAACACTGCAAGGGTGGTGCGTGTGCGTGTGCTTGTGTGTTTGTGGGGTTTTTTCTTTATCCCTAGAGTTCTTCTTTGACCCAAAGAGGTTCTTCAAGGTAACCCTACGGGAAGGCAACACTTTTTTATTAAGATCCGATCAGAGGGTTGTGCGTCTTCTCTTTTGGCCCAGTATGTGGGAGAACTGCACTTGTGACGTATCTATTTTCAGTAGCACGCGCGTACAGCGAAATGCACGATGAACAATTTTTTTCCCTCGGCACAGCCACATTTTGGTGTACTAAAGGATGCTGTTGCTAGTCATCCCCATATACTGTCGTCGTCTGAAGATGAGCAAATAAAAAAATTTCCAGCTAGTGCTGCTAACCATTCCTCCGGCGAACGTGCTTTGATCTGATTTTTTGCACATGTACGCAGTCACGCAGAACAGGTGGACTAGTCTGTGCATAGCGGCCTTCCATTAGATTGCGCTCTCTGTATGGAGCAGGGTAACAGCTGGGGTAGATGGCAGGCTGCTAGCTGGGCGTGTGGTGCTTGTTTTGTGATCTTTGTCTGTCTCTTCTCTGGTACAGAGAGCAAATTATGTCAGAGGTCAAAGGGCATTAGCACTAGATCCCGGAAACCCTCCCTCCTAGATAAGGACTAGTCTGCTCTTCTCTGTTCCCATAATGCACGCACTGTTTTCTTCAAGTTCTTGGAGGGATTGTGCGCCACATGCAAAGAAGATTGTTCAAAGAAAGTGACATTTTAAAAAACCGCAAAATAAAAAATAGGAACTGCGTGGTGCGCTGGGGTCCTGAGCTGTGTGGCAGCCAAGCAGTTAACACGTTTGCCATGCTGCATTGGGGGGTTCTAATCCCACCTAGGACACTATATGCATGGAGTTTGTGCTCCTTGAGGGGCATTGATTGATGAACGCACTTATGTTCTATTTCCATGCAAAGCGTTGGTAGTTTCTATTCTACCATTTGCAAGTGTCATACCACTTTCTGTTTTGCAAATGTCTGCGACCGATCTGCGTATGTTTGCGCACAATTCTGGCAAGTGTTACGAACTGGGTTGCAGCAGAATTACACCAGCGATCTGTTGCATATTTAAGAAGAAATGTACCCACTTTTTTAAGGAGCAATTATCTGCAAAAACCTTTTTGTAAGAGCCCATTTCACATCATTGTCTTGTGATCACGCACAGCAATACATGTTGTTTGCATTGGTGCGCTTTAGAACCATTAATTGTAAAGGGCATCCCAACGCACATCAAATGCATGTGGACTCTAGGGCTGCAACCAACTAATCGATTTGAGAATCATTGTCAACTATTATCGATTAGTTTGTTGGGTCCCCTAGCTCTCTCCTCCATGGTGGGAGGAAGACACAGGAAGCAGTGGGCGGGTGCAATAACCAGCCTGCTATTGCAATTTGAAATGACCAATAGCAGACTGGCTATTCCACTACCTGCTGTATTTACATTCAGCTGCTGTCTGCAGAATCTTGCCACTGGCAGCTGTCATTCCCGGGCTGAAGCTATTCAAGTGCTTACAATACAATTATTAATTTCAATGGCACCCCAAATGCGCCTCCCACCTGCAGTGTGATCACCTGCGCTGGAACGCGCGGTACCACAATGCCTTGCGTCCCAGTGCTATTGCAAACAATTGTGCATCCTATTGTATTTGCACTCAGCAGCCATCTGGGGAATCTTGCCATTGGCAGCAGTCATTCCCGGGCTGAAGCTATTCAAGCGCCGTGTGCTTCCCATACAGTTATTTTAAAAATATTTTTTATAAAAGGTGGGGAAAAAGTCAAATTCTGCTGCGGGAGGTGCATTGTAGTGCCTTTCTTTTCAATAGCACCCTAAGCTATCCTCCCGCCCACAGTGTGATTGCCCGCACTGGAGTGCATGATGCCGCAATGCTGTGCGTTCCAGTGCAGTGCGATTGCAAAGATTCTGCATGCAGTTTTATTCTGAAGTACATTTTTGTTTGAACACTGCATTTGTGTATTTTAAATTAAGGATGGAATTTATTTTTAGTTTTTTTATTTCTTTTTATCCGAATAATCGGCCAACTAATCGATGATGAAAATAATCATTAGTTGCAGCCCCAGTGGTCTCCGTGCACTGCTGTGCAATAAGATTCAGCTGGCTCTGTTTCTGCGTGCATTTTAGGCAATTCATTTTGAATGAGCAGTTTAACTCCATGTGTGTGAATTGGCCCTACATGCTTTTCTGAGAGCTATATTTTTTTAATTTTTTTTAGGCAAATTGTGTAAAATCTGCCAGACTGTTGCACAGTCCAACAACACAACGGATACAAAGTGACACATTTATTATATACAATGCAATATTGATAATTTTGTTGCATTTCTATGACAGATTAGCACACTGCGGCACATCAGCGGATACAACGGCTGTGACTTTGTTGATAAGTGTGTGTGTGTATTCTCCATTCCTCTCGTCCAAATCATACTGGTAGGACATGGCTTCCTCTCAAATGACCCGAGGTTTAGGTATGATAAAGCCCAGGGCTTTTTTTTTCTTTCTCAGACACAGGAAAAATCTCCTTGTACCAAATTGCTCTTTTGTGCTACCGCGCGAGAATGTCGGGCGATTGATGTTAGATTAAACTCATGAGCTTGACCCCGTAGGATATACTTGAAATGGAAAAATCATCTGAGAATCTCCTAAATCAGGGGTAGGCAAACGCCAGCCTTCCAGCTGTGGTGAGACTACAAATCCCAACATGCATTTACTTCTGGGAGTCGTGGCTGTCAGATTCTTGCAATGTCTCTAATGGGATTGTAGTTGCACTACATCAGGAGAGCCGGAGTTCGCCCACCCTGTCCTAAATGAACAATTGATAAGCGATTTAAACTCTGCTTTTCATTGAAGTCTATAGAAGAAATCAATCACTAATACATTCTGCTATACAACTAAATGGCAGCAATGTGCGATCATTGGGGAATGGCCAATTGGTGGAGACCATAGAAGATCATGGAACCTGGGTTTTCTATGGGTTCTCCACTCTTCCTGTCACAATCCAAAAACAGTTTTACTTTCTGCTGAAGATTGGGGTGTGTGTCTGGCTGTAGAACTATGGTAGGGACATGGTATTGTAAGCTCCTTACAATAGGGACTGATATGAATAGTCAGAGTGCTGTGGACTTGCAGCTAGCACATGTAGACGAAGCACTGGAACTTCTGTGACACCATCAGACAAGTCAAGAATCGGGATGTGTTTTGCAAAGAGACCTTCAAACTAGTTTTGGAATCTCCTCCGACAATGGGGGTCCTTGTTCTTTCCCTTAGATATGCCTAATTGTTGCAGGCCATGTCTCAAATCTGGAACTTGGCTTCCTTTTTATCAGGACGTTTTATGGCTTCTCCTTATCTGCCCTACATAACCGTAAAATCAAAGAAGTGGCGTCCCAATCCGCTTTCGTTTTCTGCCCTGAACAAAATGCGTGAGCTCTGAAATCTCGATGCTTGCATTGGGCTGTCAACTTTCTTAAAGTGACCCTATTGCTAAAATCAAATGGCTGTCTGCAAGAAAGATGCATTTTACCCACGTCTACAACCACCAAACACTACTGTAATGAAGAGAAATGGAAGCCTGGGGGCTTGTTCACACTAATTGCGGTGCGTTCCAGAGCAGTAGCTGCTGGAACGCACCGCAATTGCTCCCAAAACTTCCCCCTGCGTTCTGGGGCGCGAGAGGCTGTGGCGGTGCATTGAAGTCAATGGCACTGCTTCCCCGCCCCCCCTCCCGCCCGCAGGGCATTCGTATGCATGGCAAAACATTGCCTGCCTTCCGTTCCACTGCAAACGCAAAAAAATAGAGCAAACAGCTTTTTTTTTTGCGCTTGCAGTGGAACGGAACGCAGGCAAAGTTTTTGTCGCCTGTCCAATCGCACTGCGGACACACGGGCGTGGAAGCTGTGCCATTGTCTTCAATGCACTGCCACACCCCCTCCCACCCCAGAACGCAGGGGGAAGTTGTTTTGTGAGCGATTGCGGTGCGTTCCAGCAGCTACCGCTCTGGAAAGTACTGCAATTGGTGTAAACAAGCCCTCAAGACTTTTCAGAAACAGAAGCTTCTGGTTGCGTCCATCTCCTGGTCCTCAGCTGTGCTGTTGGTTGGTTGAGTCCTGGGTGCTGATTTTCTTTTCAGTACAGTGTTCAGTGGTGGGAGGCTGAGCAGCAGGAGAGTATTAAACTTTGCAGGTAACCCTTTCATTCACAATTTACATTTTACCAGGAGAGTCATTTGTGAGGTTGCCTACAGCAACAATCTAGATGCTTAGGTGCTCTTTGATTCACAGTTTGATTTTAGTGGCTGTCCAAGTCACTTTAATAGTGCTGCCATGCCGAGGCAGATCCTAATAGTATGGAGCTGTAAGAACTATTAAAATAGTTTTCTGTTGGTTGGTTTTGTTACTCTGTTCCACAGTGTGTGGTGCAAGTCAAATAGTTTGCTATCACAATTTGATAAATAAACCAACCTTGGTTTTAAAGTGATTTATTGGAAAAAATTGAACAAAATAGTTTTTTTGTTCTTTTCTGGTTGAAGGAGCGTTGCATTTTGGGTTTGGAGGACCATTTGCAGAGACACTGTCACCTTGCCCTGCATGAGCAAGGTGACAGTGATGTTGAGTTGGGAGCTCTTTGATGGCCACTGTCTAGTGTCTGTTCCCACATTGGCTCCAATTTTTTCATCGTGTGCATTTGGCTTCCCTACCAGTAAAATCCCTTTTGATGGTATCCTTGAATTGCCTTATTTCTGTGAAAATGTGTTGCTTGATTCCAGGACCATCCTCTGGTTCTCAGAGAAGGCAGTGAATTATCTGATATGGGTTTGTTCCTGCTTAGAAAACTTGCTGAATCTGTGTTACATAAAGCTGAGATCTAAAGAGAAGTAGAATGTACCTTCTGATTTGGTAGAATTGTCGGGTTTCTTGGAGAACATCTTTAAAGTGGAGCTCCGGCCTAAACCTTTTTTTTTTTTTTTTTCTAGTTTTATTGGAGGATGAAAGCTTAGAACCTCTGTCAAGTGTTGTCTTATCTTGTCTCTGGCTTTAATTCCTATTCTCTGTCCAGGAACAAGTATGCAGCCAGCCAAGTTGAAACTTCTGCAAACATATTCTGTGTCAGTGACTTTGTCCAGAATGATAGAAAAACAGCATTTTCAGAAGAAGTCAGTGATAGCCCACACACACATCTCTCAGCACAAGTCATGTGACCTTTCATCACAATTAATGACTTAAAGGATCCATAGCCCTTAACAATCAAGATCTTATTTTCTCCCTTTTGTTCTATTAAATATACTGTTTAAAGTGTTTTGTTATATTCAGTACATGTGCATAAGCCCTAAAATTGAAGGTTTTAAAGTGCAACCAAAGCTAAAGCTATGTACGTTTTTATATAGAGTGGCGATGGATTAGTACAGCTGTCAGGTTTAATTGCTGCCTGTGTCCCTGTTAAGGTGGCCATACACTTTACAACCATTGCAAGACCTTAGTCTTGCAATGGTTGTAAAGTAATTTAAAAAAACGTACGATCTGCCCATCTTGGACAGGCAGATCGTACTCTCGATCATCGCAAGCCCGCCCCCCTTGGGGGCGGGCTTCAGATGACCGCAATGCTGAACGGGCATGCGCACACAGGCCTGTTCGGCATTTGTCTCCCGAGCACCGTTTAAACCAGCCGAAAATCGTAAGATTTTCGGGTGGTTTTTCTAGCGTGCTCCTTAGACAAAAGACGTGCGACCGTACACTAGAAACGGCCGCACTTCTTCATTCACACTGCACGATTCTCGTACGATTGCGGGATTTCCCGCGATTCTTGTACGAGAATCGTGCAGTGTATGGGCACCTTTAAGGGAGATTCACCCTCCCTATTTATCCTGGTGATTAACACTGAAAGTGTAAGAAAACACCACATTTTGGGTTATCAGAACAGGAATAGATGGGGCATTTTCCAATGGGGACACTCATTTTGGTGACTATGCTGACCACCACCAGGGTTTTCCTTCTTTTGGAAGGATTTTCCTTTCACTTCCTGACCACTAGGGATTTCCTCTCGCTTCCTGTTTTTGGCTGACTGGAAGTGATGAGAAATGTTTTCAATAGGAAACATTTCTCATCACATTGAAAAAAATACCTGCCAGGGGTTAAAACCCTCCCTTACTGTATTCAAAATGAGAGAAAAGGTTTTGGGTTCAGGATTACTTTAGGCAGTCACCTTGAGCTGTGTGGTGGCATGAATGCTTGGACTTCTGGTTCGCTAGGTGGCTTTTGCTATGTAGAAGGAATCAAATGCCACGTTGTGATTTATTTTGGAAGGCGAGACCTGCGCCTTGTGTAGATGTGATTTTGGGACAGATCCCTGAGAGGGGGGAATAGCCTGCCGCGGTTCTCAGGAGCCATCGTTGTATGTACAATCTCATGCACACAATGTTTCCTCCAAGCAGGCGGACACCGGTGAGGTCTTTTTGACATATAGCCCACCTTTCTCCTAGGCCTGAGGGCACCTTAAGATCTGGACCTAGGGTCAGAGGACAGATGTCTTTTGTTCAGTTCCCAGAGCTCCTACTGAATGCACCAAGCCAGGCAGCATTCCTCTTGTGAACTTCACACCCCCTCCCAGCTCTTAACTGTTGCAGTGTAGTATACGGTGAATTGCAGTCACTCTGCCGTTAACCTTTTCCATGCTGTTTCCATGTTACGGAGTCTGTGGAGCGCATGCCAGCAGTGAGGCTGCAGTGTACCGCAACACACACTAGTGAGTCACTGATGACCTGATGCAGTGCACGCGATGATGTGTAATAAACATACAGGAGTGCTGGAGGTAATGGGATATCTGAGATACCAGTTCTAGTCACACTATCGTAAATAAACATGTAGGCAACTTCCGTGTTTTCTGGGGACAAGGCCTCTTTGCTTTCAAAATATTGCTTAGTATTGATCAACTGCAAGTACCTTGTCCTCGTGTTCAGTAGGCTGTCATTAATAAAAGAGAGTATGGTAGTGGTTTGATCAAGGCAATTGATCTTGATGCCTTGGGCAGGCAAACTCTGGGCCCCCAGCTGTGGTGAACTACAGATTCCATTATGCTCTTGCCTCTGGGAGTCATGCTTGTGGCTGTTGGTCTTGCAATGCCTCATGGGACTTGTAGTTACACAACAGCTGGAGGATCGGAGTTTACCTACCCCAGGTGGTGGAGGTGGTCAGGAAGGATTGTTTTCCTCCGGTGTGGCAGAATTGGCAATGGTTGCCGGAGGGTTTTTTTGGACTTCTTCTGAACTGAACTATAGAAGGTGTGAGAAGGGCAGAGGTTGTTGACTTTATCTAGTATATGTAAAGCCAGTTTATTTTTTTATTGGTATTAACCACTCTTAACCTGTTCAAAATTCCCCTGTGTATTTTTTAACTATTTGCGCTCTCTTGGCGACATTTCACTTCCTGTCCTGAATATATAAATTTATAACTGAAAGGGACCCTTAAAGGGTTATTAAACCCTCACCTGTTTTTGCATATATCTACTGCTAGCAAGCACTAGATATATGCAAAAACTACAGGTTTATACTTACCTGTGTCTTCGAGTCTTGGGCGGCCGCAAAGGATCTTGGGGCGGGCGCATGTGCATTCCAGATGTTCGGCCAGGAGACAAGGAGAGACGCAAGGTAAGTATATGGAGCAGCGTGCACCCGCACAGACACCGTGGGACATGAGAGAAAGAGGAGGATAGAGGAGTCGGCACTTGATCAGAGACCCGCACCAGTGTTTGAGGGACAGCTGAAAAGGACTGTAAGGCCCCATTCACACTAAGCGATTTAGCGCATTTTTGTTGCGCGATATTGGGAGAAGTCGCCGGCCAATGCTATTCAATGGAGCTGTCTTAGCTCCATGGCGCTCCAGCAGGACCCTTTTTCGGCAGATTTTGTGCTATTTTTCTTTTTTTTAATGGAGCCCAACGGTGACGGTTGCGCTATCGTCGCTGGAACGTCGCCCCGAAAGTCGCGCTATCCCGGCCTCGCGGATCCGCTGCAAAAGGTGTCGCTTAATGTGAATGGGGCCTGAAGAAGTTTTTATATATATATCTTGTGTTTCCCTGAAAATAAGACACTGTCTTTTATATATTTTTTTTTTGGCTCAAAAAAACACACTAAGTCTTATTTTCGGGGTAGGTCTTATTTTTGTTTTTAATGTATAACAATCCAAAGTTAATGCAAATCCAAATTTAATAATCCAAAATGGCAAACTTAAGAATAGTGTGGTCAGGGCAATCAGGGGTGCCGTACCTTTCCAAGAGCAATTTGGTAACCAGAATGAGCGAAGCGCACTTTCACTATAGATTCCTCACAGGCGGAGTGTATTTGGTATCACTCCGCCTGTGGCAGGAGCCGACGCTATAGAGGAAACATCGGCTTATGCGGGTGTGCTCCCTGCGCTGCCGCCTCGCTTCCTCTAGCGCTGGCTTCGTTGGCACCGCTGATTCTCTCCTGCGGCTATTCAAGTTCCCCCTTATGCCTTAGCGGCCATTGGAATGGTCACAACTAGGTCTTATTTTCGGGGTAGGTCTTATATTTTAGCAATTCCCAAAAATGGTACTAGGTCTTAATTTCAGGGTAGGTCTTATTTTCGGGGAAACAGGGTATATAATGTGTGTGTTCTCAATAAATCAATTTTCTGTGCACCAAATTCATTTGCAAACACGGCTATTACCTTGTGAAATTAGCAGGTGCATCATCATTGGGCTGGACCTATACTGTGTAAAGAGCTCCCACTACAAGCTTCCTGCAGGACATGCAGGAGGGGGCTGAGACGAGACCAGTCTCCATGCACATGGAGAGGACAGCAGTGGCCATCCTTGATAGAGGAAACTCCTGTACAAAGGAAAAGTTTCACGCTGGACTACTGCACAGATCAAGAAATACACAACGTCATCAAGATTCAAGTAAGAATTAATATGCCTTTTGTATTTCTTTGGGGCCTTCTGAGGGCGCTGCAGGGGTGAGGGCGGAAAAAACAGTGCATTTTGACAAGTACTTGTCAAAATGCCCTGATGTTTGCGCTATGTTTTTTTTTTTTTTTTCACATACCTTCGGTGCGGGAGAGCAGCGGCGAGGCCCCGGGCATGGTTCACACCTGGGCGTATTACAGGCCGTATTACAGGCCGTATGAATGCGCTACAAAACGCCCTACGGCCAAAGAAGTACAGGAGCTTCTTTGGGGCGTATTTTCCGTGCGTATCCATTGGGATACAGCCAGGTAGACCTCGGAAACGCGCGTTGTCGCGCATTTTTTACAGCAAAACGCACGACAAACGCGCATATTCGATACGCCTAGGTGTGAACCCAGTCTAAGCTGGCCACCTTATATTTTTGGATAACTAGCTGA
The DNA here is from genome assembly GCF_000935625.1 of Nanorana parkeri. Lineage (NCBI taxonomy): Eukaryota > Metazoa > Chordata > Amphibia > Anura > Dicroglossidae > Nanorana > Nanorana parkeri. The sequence continues at coordinate 982,081 of NW_017306489.1, forward strand.
TTGCGTGACAACATGCCAGCCACAGCTCTTGAATTATATCTTTTGGAGTGACCACTAGTCCTTATCAGGCACTTTTTATTATATTTTATCATGCGAACGGTGCCCATAGACACTCAGGTTTCTTAACAGAAATGGCAGATGGAGATCTTTGCCCTTCCTGGACTCCCCACTTATGGGGGACTCTGTACTGTTCTGTGACACACCTGTAGGGAAACGTGTGTTCCCTTCTGCCTATTAAAAAGTAAATGCTTGTGATTTATCCGTTCCTATGCCTCCCAAGTTGTGGTAAACCATGCAACTCTGTATTAGTTGCATTTTATCAAACTCTCGGTGGCCACAAACATGAGTGGTTGGCAGTGATTGTGACATAACATCTTGCCTGTACGATTTGTAGGTATGAAGAAACTTTCTGCCTCATCTAATCCTTTGTAAGAATATAGTAATTTATCTCATCTGATCATATTGTGTCACAAAGTGTGCCCACACAGTACAGTGGGCATGAGATATCAGATTATGTACCGCAACACCCTACATTGAAGTGCTGCAATCTAGAGATGAATTGCAGTGCCATTCTTTGTTTTTATTATTTAATGCTCCCTGCTTGGGGGGGGGGGGACCGGCCCTTACTCATATTTTGCTGTTATTATAGATTGTTGTGGAGTACAAAGCTGACCTTCCATTTTAGATCTTTGTTTCAAACCGGCAAAGTTGTCAGAGCAGATCTAAAGATCTCATTCAAAGTCGGCTTTTCTCAACCATGGTTCCATGGAACCCTGGTAGTAATCTTTGTAGCTATCTGTAAGGGGGGCTTTCTTCCCACTGGTGACCATGCCAATGCACCGTGAGCTGTTGGTATAATAAATAGTAGTAGGGGCTTCCTGAGAGCTGAAAGTTCTTTTCAAGGGTTCCTCCATGTTGGAGGTTGAGAAAGGCTGTTCTAAGTTGTTGTTGTTGTTGTTGTTGTTTTTTTCTTTTACACTCACACAGGGAACCACTCATTATGAAATACCAGTTGTATGTTAAGGACTTTCCGCATCTGCTGCTTCCTTTTTCTGCTAAAGTTTGAGGCATCGCTCCCCTCCTGTGCTTTTCATATCCACTGAATTTATCATTTGGCTCCATTTCTGCTGGAGATTTTCTTGAACCAGGCCTTCCTTGTTTACCACTAGAGCAGGCCTGGGGATAGTGAGGTAGACTATGACAAGTGCATGCATCCTCTGGGGATTTGTGGCCTGCAGGCTTTGAACGCATAGCATTGTTAGCTGGGATTGTCCTTCAGGCCTGTTGTGGTTCGCTCGAATTTGAGTCGAGGTTTACACATAGCGTTTTTCGGGCTGGTCAGGCGTGCTAAATCATTCAATTATTTTAACATCTGAGCGGCTGCTTTCAGGTAGCCATAAAACTGGCGCTGCTTATGGCGTTTTCTCTGCTGGCTGGCTGTCCCCAGGATCGGCCTGCCTCGTGGCTGTTTATCAGTCTTTTTTATTAGGTCAGTTGGGTTGTGAGGCACAGCAGGATTCTGTCTGAACAATGGAGAAACTAAGAGATTATCATGCTGTCTTCTCTACGAGGTAGATTATAATAGCCTTCATGTATTTCATATTTTTAATGACTTCATTCAGTGACCATTAATCCCTCAATACAACTTGCTTCTTATGCAGGATTACACTGTGTTTGAACCATCTCAGGAACTTGTCAGACTTAACAATAGTTGGGCTGAAGAGTGTATTTCTCATTCGCAAGGGTAATGATCCCATAGACCTTTTTGAAGGACTGTGGTAGTGTTTCTAGAGGTGGTCATGCTTGGCCTGATATCTGTAATGTGTTCAACATGCTTGATGAGGGCATCAAGATCCCTTTTCTCGTAGTTGAGCCGCATTCATGTATTATTCCCCCCAATTCTTTTTCATTATACAGGATTTATATAGCGCCAACAGTTTGTGCAGCACTTTACAATATAAGGAAGACATTACAATCACAATACAAGACAATATGGTAAAAAGGGCCCTGCCCCTGAGGGCTCACAATCTAAGAGGGAGGGGCAAGTGATACATGAGGAGGTAGCTGGGCGGGGATGAATTGTATGAGCATGTGATAGTTCAGTGGTTAGATTGAGGTGGGATAGGCTTCCTGAAGAGATGAGTCTTAAGGGATCGCCTAAAGGCAGTCAGAGTGGGAGATAGACGGACAGGCTGGGGTAAAGAGTTCCAGAGATTGGGAGAGACTCTAGTGGAGTCCGGGAGGCGAGCTTGGGAGGAGTTGACGAGGGGGCTGGAAAGCAGGTGGTCTTTGGAAGAGCGGAGGAGACGGTTAGGGTGATACTTCAAGACCAGATTTGAGATTTAGCCGGGAGCAGAGTTGTGGATGGCTTTTGTAAGTGGTTGTTATTATTTTGAATTTTATCCTTTGGACTATTGAAAGCCAGTGGAGGGATTGGGGAAGGGGGGGGAGGGGGGGGGTTGGTTAGGTGAATGAGTCTAGCAGCTGCATTCATGATGGACTGAAGGGGGATAGCATTGTGTAGAGGTAGGCCAATGAGGAGGGAGTTACAATAGTCAAGATGAGAGATAACAAGGGAGTGGATGAGTAGTTTTGCGGTTTCATTGGTTAGGAAGGGGCGTATTTTGGAGATGTTACGAAGGTGAAGGCGGCAGAATTTGGATAGGGAAAGGCAGTTGACTTGCATTTGAGCTGTTTTTTTGGATGCACTGCTTGGAAGAAAAAAACATTCCATAGGTTTTTCTCATATTCCATACTAGATATCTGGTCAGTTGGCATTCACATCTGTAGGATGTACAGACCCGTATTGATGGCATGATGCCACTGGATTACTCTGTCCCACTAGATTCATGTACTTGTGGACATCTATTAATTGTATCGTTTACATGCTAAATGAGCCCTAAGTTTGGTATTTTACATCCAGATGCAAGAAAGTGATCTCTCTAATTCAAGCTTACAGCAGTCTAACTTTTGAAGACAATTGGCATGGCAGTCCCAATCTAGACTTCAGTCCAATTTTGTCCTCAAAGTATTCAGCTTTAGATCCATGTAGAAACCAGTTGACCATCGTACATTGTTGTCACCAGTTGTAAATAAGATGGTGCTCATTGTGACTGCCACTGATGGCGCCGTGCAAAAACCTCAGGTATTGGAAGATAAGTCACCAGCAAGTGGTCACTGCGTTGCCTTGAAGGGAGCCTGCGCGGCCTGGAAACATTGAGCTATGTGTCGCATTTACAATAATACAGACTGTTTGTCCTTTGAATTGCTGGTGACTTATCTTCCAATACCTGGGATACAACTTTGTCAATGGCAGGGCTGGCCAGGAGCCAGGTAGCCAATGCTCCTTAAATTACAGCTGGCACTTATCTTTTGAGGTTTAGTTTAACTGTCATTGGCGATGGCGCCTTAAAAATAAATCTTATTGGTTCCTGAATTGTTTATGAATTTGTCCATCCCTGGTCTATGGAGAGAAGGAGGTGGAAGTAGGTGCATGCTTGCAGCTCCAGTACCGGTTTCCTTGCAGGGTGCAATAGCAAGCAGACGAGGTTTTGTAACCTCTGATTTAATCATACAACTTGCAGAATGTTTGGTCTGGGCATTCCAAGTCCAGGCAAGAGATAAGGGCCCGATCATCAGTCAATGCTTGGTTAATCAAGGACACAATGCATTGCATCTCCAGTTTGGACTGAACATGAACAGAACTGTAAAGCCTTGTTCACACCAAGCGCGTTCCAGGAGCAGAGCAGTTACAGACCGGAGAAAAACTCAGTTCCAGAACAGGTAAAATAACTGCAGCAGGCCCTATTTTACCTGCTCTGGAACGTACTGAAAGCCCATTTTAAACTAAGAAAAATTTTTTTATTTTAAACCAAAAACGGCCCTGAACGCATAAAAAACGCGGCACAACCCACTGCACTGCGTGTGCAGAAACTCATGCAGATCTGGTCTGCTTTTGGTGTGAACAAGGCCTAAATGCTGACATAATATACAATGCGTGGTATATAGAACATAGTTGGATATGTTTTGGCTCTAGTGTGTAGTTTGCTCACTGGCTTCACAGTGTGAGCGTGATGACACGAAGGGAATACTTCCTCTTGATTCCCCAGTTCTGTCTCTGGTTCATGTCCATTAGCCTGAACTGAGTAGGAGGCAGTGGAGCCGAGTTGTGGTTCCTGTCTGGTGGAGGGAAGGGCTGTCCTCTCAGGGATGCAATGGGATTTACCCCCTCCTCCTTCTTCCCTCTGATAGTTTGCAGCTTGCAGGGCTGCTGTGTGAGGGGAAAGAATCTGTGTCTGGGTTCTTCAAAGAGGAGGAGGGGGGATATGTTTTCTGTTTGTTTCTGAGAGCTGGCTCTGACTGTGTAACCATCTCGGTGCCGCCGGCATGTGTGTTTTTAAAGCTGTGCTGCAATACTATCGTGCTATACCAGGCCGTATACATCATTCTATGCTGTGCGTCATATACGCCTCAGAATAATACCAGGCTCTGCATCGTGTAATGTTCACCAGGCTGTACAATGTGCGTCCATGCATCGTGTAGTGTTCACCAGGCTGTACAATGTGCGGCCATGCATCGTGTAGGGTTCACCAGGCTGTACAATGTGCGGCCATGCATCGTGTAGTGTTCACCAGGCTGTACAATGTGCAGCCATGCATTGTGTAGTGTTCACCAGGCTGTACAATGTGTGGTCCTGCATCGTGTAGGGTTCGCCAGCCAGTACAATGTGTGGCCCTTGGCAGAGCAGTACTCGCCAGCCAGTACAATGTGTGGCCCTGCATCGTGTAGTGTTCACCAGCCTATACAATGTGCGGCCCTGGGCAGTTTAGTACTTGCCACCCTGCACATTGTGTGGTCCTGGGCAGTGCAGTACTCGCCAGCCTGTACAATGTGTGGCCCTTGGCAGAGCAGTACTCGCCGGCCTGTACAATTATCAGGCCAGAGCTATTTATATAGTATATATGCCAGTCTTTGTAACCGCATTCCCTGCACTGTACAATGTACATCAGTCCTTTTTTTTTATTCTGGCTCTTGCTTTGTGCAATATTCACCAGACTGTACAATATAGCGTCCTGTGTTTTTTTTTATTAGTCTGCACGGTTATATTCACCAGTCTGTATAATATATTACTATTGTGTACATTATGAGGTCCTGCATTTTGCAATACTGACCAGTTTGTAAAATATTGGGTTCTGTATTGTAAAATGGCAGCAGTCTGCACTGTGCTATTATAGTGACGAGCCTGTCCAATATGGGGTTCTGTACTGTGCAATATACACCAGTCCGTCCAATATGGGGTTCTGTACTGTGCAATATACACCTGTCTGTCCAATATGGGGTTATGTACTGTGCAATATACACCAGTCTATACAATTTGGGGTTCTGTACTGTGCAACATACACCAGTCTGTACAATATGGGGTCCTGCATTGTGCAATACTGACCAGTCTGTACAATATGGGGTCCTGCATTGCGAAATAGCACCAGTCTGCACTGCAATATTATATTCATTAGTTTGAACAGTTCAGAGCCCTGTGTTGTATTGACTGAGGTACATTGTACAGTTCAGGACCTCATCTTGTAAAATGTACCTCAGTCAGTACAATATGGGGTCTGCACTGTACAAGTATATTTACAAGTCCATATAATATGGACTCCTGCACTTTGCTAATATATTCACCAGTCTGTACAAAATGGGGTCTTGCGCTGAGCTATTATAATCGCCAGTCCATACAATATGGGGTCTTGCACTGTGTAATATACACCAGTCTGCACTATATGGGCTCCCGCACTGTGCAGTATACTTCAGTCTGTACAATATGAGGTCTTGCATTATGGGGTACTGACCAGTCTATCCATTATGGGTACAAGAATAGCTCTTGCATTGTGTGGTACAGACCAGTCTGGATATTATGGGGTCCTAAGTAGTATACCCCAGTCTGTGCAATACTAGACCCTGTACTGTAAAATACCATGTTTTTGTGCTGGACGTTACACCCCAGTGTTTACAGTCTGGTCTGTACATTGTCTACCAGACTGTATAATACCCTGTATTGTGCAATATGCACCATTCCTTACACTACTAAATCTTGTATTGTGCAGAATTCTTCAGGCTTTACAATATCTGTCCCTGTACTGTGCAATATACACTAGTCTGTACAGTACAAGGTGCTCCCCCTATGATATAGAACTATAATTGTAAAGAGCTATATAAATCCTGTATTATAACAATAATAATTTTGTATATAATGTATAGCACCTACATCTGGCCCAATCTGTACAATCAATGTAGTACAGAGTTCATACCAAATATTATTCATGCTGTGTTACCCGTGTAATATGCACGCAGGGATCATCGGGTCCCGTTGTTTTTTTGTTAGATGTAGGCAATAACTAATGTTTGTACATTTCAGGCCTTCTTTGTAAAGTGGAAGCACCAAAACTTGCAGCAGCCAATAAGAATTATTGCGAGTTGCTATACTTTTTTTTTTTTACTATCACTCTCTGGTTGCTATTGATTACTGTGATCTGTACATTCTCTGTACTTCCCTTTCACACTAGACTGCCTTGTGTCCTATTCAGATATTCATACCGGTCTGAGCAGTGAGAGACATACATGCGGCGTATGTGGATGCCGTGTTCCCCTGCATAGCGTGTACTGTGTGGGTAGCCCATCGTTCTCTTCTTCGCTGGTTGCATTGTCACAGCTGACTGCCGGCGGTCTTCCTGTGGCTCTCCTACAAGCTGCCCTCTTTGTTAGTTGTGCTGTCATTCGGTGGTAGTGCACATTGCACCGCAGAGCTCGGTCTTCCGGGCTGGTAACTGATGCCTTCTTGGCCGGTGCCCAGGCCTGGCTGTCGGCCAGAGCTCTCATCTTCCAGAACAAAGTCACCTTTCACCTCTGAGTTCTTGGCCATTAGCCGGCCTGTGATGTCACCATCAGCTGCCCTCGTGATCCCTATCCAAAATGACCCTTTTAAGGTTTTTCTGTACATATTTGTGTCATCTCAAGTGTTGTTCTCTGCTATATTTTTATGATGTACTAAGGCTTTGATCAGATTTTTTTTTTGCACCAAGAACCTTAAGTCAAAAAGACCAGCGGCTTCAGAGCAGTGATGCGATGTCCTTAAAGGGCACTGTATTCTTTGTATAGCGCACCCTAACTGCTGCATGCACGACTTGTAAAAGGCAATGCAGATGTGCAACGTATTTTCTTTCCAAACCTGAGTAGGAATTTGCATGTGCTGTTGCAATACTCCTAATCCCTGATATGTACTATCATTTAGGCCCAATTTACAGCGGTGTGGTCCAATATGGTGCATTAATGCACTTTTCATTAAGGCAGCCTATTCATTTGAAGCACCGTAATGAACCTGTCATAGCCAGCACGGCACATAACACATGGCAGTGCCTTACTGTGTCTTGTGGTTCACTGCAACGCATGGCTTAATGTGTTAGGGTGTCATTCAAAATGTGCATTGCGGTGTGTTGCCATGCATTGCAGTCACAGACATCAAATGCACACTTGTATGTGGAGCCAGCCTTGGTCCAGCAATATGAAGTTGCTGCACGTTAATTAAATGATATAATCAAAGCTTAAACTTAATTGCTTGACATGGCTACGCCTTTATTTTTGAACATTAATTACTAATGTTATTTTGCCATGTTCGTATATAGGTGTGATATAAAAATGTGAATCTGATGCATTTTCTTTTATATATTTGTGTTATGTATTATATATTATTCTTATGAATATGTTCACACCAGGTCTCTTTACAGACGGGCCTTAAAAATAGAAAGGTGTATAAGTAATTCTGTTCCTTCAAGGTGCTTATTCATTATAAAGTTAAAACTCTACCCTCCCCTTTAGATTGAGAGCCCTCAGGGACAGGGCCCTCCTTACCATCTTGTCTTGCATTGTATTGTCATTGTAATGTCTTCCTTATATTGTAAAGTGCTGCGCAAACTGTTGGCGCTATATACATCCTGTATAATAATAATATTTAAACACACAGTTGTTGCCGCTAGCAAATATTCAAGGTTTACCTTTTTAATTTTATGGAAAATTGTGTTTTTACTGAATTAAACCTTGTGGTGTTTTTTTGATTTTCTTGCGATTGTTAATTTTCTGTATTTTTCTTCCTCACAGTTGACATGGACGATGAAGATGGCCGATGTTTGCTAGATGTAATTTGGTGAGTAACAATGAACAGTTTAGTAAATTAAGCCTTAAACAAAATGTTAACAATTGTTCTTTAACTTCATAACCCTTTTTCTCAGGTAGAACAGATATTTGTACCTACCAAGCGCTTTTCAGCCCTTCATCCATTTGAGGGTAATCTTGTTTTTTTTAAAAAAAAGGTCTGCCCCCCTCTGTGGATTTGGCCCTGTGGATTATGACCCTTCATCACAAAACATCCACCGTTTTGGTTGAAGTTGCACCTGTCTTTAAGTGAAGGCCAGAGGCTCTGTTCTTCCTGCAAGGTCTGGCTCTGCAACTTTTGTTAGTGGTGACCTTGATCTGTCACTATAACTCTTACAGGGCTATTCACAAAAGTGTGAAGAGTTTGTAGAAGGCAGGAGAAGTGAACAATCTAGGACATCATAGCTGAACTGTAAAGTGAACTGAATTGGAGAGTTTTTCCAAATCAGCTCTGTTGTCCTAGATTGTTCACTTCTCCTGCCTTCTCCAAACTCTTCACCCTTTTGTGAATAGCCTTGTAAGTCTATTAGAAGGGATCTGATCACTATGGCAGTCGATCTCTTGATCATGTGTTTAGGACGAATGCCCATGGCCCTGAACTACAGAGTGGAGGGGTTGTTGGAGATTTCCGTATCATTTCCAGCATGAGTCTGCTGTCACTTCATAAGCGGAAGGCAGTTTGGGTAAAGTGAATAACTGCAGAATCTCTTCTGTGGTCATCAAGATTGTATACTTACATGTCCCCATCTTGCCAGCACTCCCGCGATCCCTATACTTTGCTGTGGGCCCTCTGCTCTTCTAATCTGTGGCCCTGCCATTCGACATATCTTCCTCACCTTGGATATTCACCAAGGTTCTAGGCCCACTACAAGCCTTGGTGCATTCTCAGGGCATTCCCATTATGGGCTATCTGGACAGCCTCTGCGGAGGGAACAGTTAGCACAAGTTCTGACCATTATAGACCTTGCAAAGGTTTCGGTGGATTATAAAACTTCAGAAACTGGTACTGGTTCATAGCTAGGAATATGTGGTTCTAGTCCTGGACACGGCTCATCAGGTGGTTTTTCTTCCCAGGAAAAAATGTCAAACTCTACGCTCTGACTTTATTCTTCAGTTCAAGGGTTGCCTGACCCTTCACTTTTGCATGAGTCTCCTTGGAGGCAGTCCCATTTGCCCAGTTTCACTCCATACCCCTACAACACAACATTCTGTCGCTGTGGCAAAAGTCAGTCCTGCCTTTGGACAGACCAATCCATCTGGCTCTGTATACCAGGTTGTCTCTGGCTTAGTGGATAAGGAATCCAGCTATGGAGTCTGGGAAGTCTACTCTTCCCATCTGCTGGTAGATCATCACGATGGATGCAAGCCTGTCAGGCTGCGAAGGAGTCTGGCCCACCCAGCTCAACATCCAAGTCAGTGCAGGGGATTTGGATGTCAGGGGAATTTCATCTCCCGATCATCCACCTAAATCTTTGGACGATTTGGCTCTTTCTGTATTGGACTAACCTGGCGGAAGGTCAGCCGGATTCAGTTGGACAACACGTTAATGGTGGCATATATCGCCATAAGGGAGGAACCAAAAACTTTGCCGTGACAAGAAAGGCAGATCGCATCCTGTCCTAGGCAAAACTTAAAGTTCCTGCCTTGTTCATGTACATCACAGTCAGACAATTGGTAGGCAGACTTCCTCAGCCGACAGTGTTGCAGGTACAGGATGCTGGATGTGGATCTCCTGACCTCAAGGGTCAACAACAAACGGGACAGGTTTATCTCCAAGTACAGGGTCCTGTAATGGAAGCAGAATCTGCTCTGGTGGCTCCCTGGGATCAGTACACCCTGATCAATGCCTTTTTCTCCCCTGAAACTCCTTCCTCATCTGTTTTTCCATGAACGAGAGGGAAGGGCAATTTGGTGGTTCTCATAGCTCTAGTTTGGCCTCATCCGATGCCAGCTTTAGATGCAAAGTCCTTTTTAGGCGGCTCTTTGAGCTGCAATCTATTCCCAGTTCTGATGTTTTATTAGGGGTCTGTTAGCATTTTCTATGCTGTGTTATCCACCCCTCAGTTGGATGGCTTTTGGACATGCGGACAGTATAGGACTGTGTCCCTGGGAGTAGGAAGGTTATCCTGGCATAGCATAAAATTTCTATGTTTGCCAGTACCAATCCTCCTGTAGGCAGCAAAATAACCCAACATTATAGGACTTCCTGGGTGCCTCCGTGGACTCCAAGAAAAGGATTTTTGGTTTCAACTTTTATTGTAAAGCTTTAATACAAGCATTAGTTCAGATTTGTTGGGTATAAGTCTAGAAGAGATGCATTCTGAAGTCAGTTAATTCAGAGAATTAATTAAATATAAATGCAAACAAATTTTAGGGTTTGTTCACCCTAATAGTTCTGTTGGGGAAGAGGTACACTTAGATGCACTGTTTTCAGCGTATTGCACTTTTTACTCCCCCCCCCAACAGAATGTGCCAAATTGGTGCTGAAAATGCCAGTGATTGGACAGTCCAGGCTTCCTGATGTGCTAGTCATGTGATGTATGGCCGTCTGCAGCTTTCCTAGCCCTGGGCTGTGTCCAAAGTCTCACCAAGACTTGTGCAAACACCCAGGAATTAACCTGTCCTTTTGGATAATATATGGCAAATCCAGAATATAGTTTACATGGGGAATGCTATAAGTGTGACCCGCACAGTGTCACTAGCAACTGTGATTTGTAATCAAATTGAAACCAAAATGTATAAAGTTTTGTGGGTTTTTTTTTCCTTTTCATCCTTTTGCCTTTTCATCCTTTCCAACGGGGTCACCCAAATGGTGCTGTCAAGTGATAAAAAATTTCTACATATCGTCCTTCTCTGAGAGCTAGCAGGAGTTTAGTATTGTGTAGGTTTTTTTTGATGAACCTGCCAATAACCAGGGACTGAATTTTTTTCTGGAACCCCTCATTGGTAATGCATTATGATAGCAGCTGGCTAATCGATTTGGTTTATAACTTGTCATTTGTTGTTTTTCCAGTGACCCCCAGGCTCTGAATGACTTCTTACATGGATCAGATAAGGTGAGGATAAATATAGTGCGATTTAAAGTCTAAATGTTTACAGGGATAAGGCCAACACTTTTTTTTGGTAGGGGAAAGAGTGCGCTGCAAGTAAATGCTAAAGGTTTGAATACAAAATAATATACAGCCCAGTTCGTCTAGATGCATCTTGTGCACTTATATATAGTAAGTAACCTATACTGTCTAGATCAGCAGGCTGTGGGCCCCAAATCGCTTTGCTCCCAGCTAGGTTAATGCATCTTCTGATGTATGTAATACTGCATTTTGCCCTGTGCAGTGATCGTATGTTCCCTTTTACTATTAAGTGTATGTCTAGGCAGAATAAAAAAAAAAAAAAATCCATACATCTTTGCAATATATATCCATGCAACTCTGCAATACATACATCTTTCCCTGTGCCTTGTCTCTTTAGAAATCCTACCAGAAAAATACCTGTTGATCCTGCTAGAAATGTAGTGAGCTCCTAACTTCTGTTTGCTGAAATCTTTGCCTCTACTTCACATAAATCCTGAGCAGTGTTGTCAGTCGTGCCTCCATATCACAAGGGAATGGTGTGCTGTAGTCCAGCAGGGGAGACTTCTGGATTAACATTAATGCTTGGGTGTTCGATGCTGCAGAGTTGTTGGCTCACTACAGGAAGTTGGGAGTTGACTAGATTTGTGGCAGAATAAACAGATATTTGCAGCAGTTTAAGTATGGAAAGCATTGGGCAGTGTGGATTGTTTGCACGTGTTGTATATACAATATGGTATTTTGGGGCATAGAAAAATGCTTGTAACTGGCAACATGCTGCACGTAAGATGTTTCCGAAGTGTCCCTGAGCCTTATTTTTTCTAGTTTAAAAGTCTTTTGCTCACATTTAGCTCACATCGAAACATTTTCCCGCTTTCTAGACAGCTTTGAAGTACTTGGAAGCATTTGTAGTTCGCCTAGACCCCAAAAGTGTCCTAACTGGGTAACCTTCATGGTATGGTGAAATGTTGGGTAACCGTTCCTAAATGTCAGTTTCACTGTGCAGCAAAGTTCAGTCTCCTTTCTCATATGTTACATTTGGTACCGATCTTTGCCATAACATACGCATAGGATAAGGAATCTGATATAATGAACAGAAGAATGGATTTAATATAATGCTGTAGATCCGTGGTTCTCAACTGGTGGGTCGCGACCCCTTGATCAGTGGGTCACCGCGTGCCTTCCACTTTTCTAGGTGAGAGGCTCCTCAGCCTCCCCCTAGCGCAGCACTGTCAGTTCTCACGCCAAGCAGCCATTCAAAATACGCTGCCCGGTGCTGAGTGTCAACTTCAAGTGGGATGGGTTATGGCCGCAAGAGAGCTCCATCCATCCATCCATACATGCATTGCTTACAGCTTCCTCATGTGACCTGTAGAGGTGCATGGACCGAAGTGACATCACATTCTGACTCACGGAACCTCTACAAGGCACGCAAGGGAGCTGTACCATCAATGCACATATGGATGGAGCTCCATCACAGCACAGCATCCCACACTGGACCTCAGGCTGAGGATCCACTCCAGTTCTCATAAGATAGGGAGACTGGGTGGAACTTAAAATATAAAATAAAAAAGTGTGTATGTGTGAGAATGTGTCTGTGATTGTGTGTGTCTCAGTGTTTTTGAGGGTCTGTTCACACCAGTACAGTGCGTTAATCACACAGCCCCGTACGATTAACACTCTGTACCACGCAAAATCGCACCTACAGCGACTTCTGGTGTGGGAGGTGTGTTGTATTGTTATATGTTTGAATGGCACCCCAAACGCACTCCCATGCATAGTTCCATCACCCACACCGTAAAACGCGGTACGGCAATGCCATGCGTTCCAGTGCGGTGCGACTTGGGTCACGACTTAATGACCAAGGACAAATGTGGGTCCTGAGGTTACACAGGTTGAGAACCACTGCTGTAGATGACATAGATTTCTCTAATCATTTTTTAATAGGCCCCATTCAGAATTATACTTGTAGGATGGCCAGCTGTGCAGCTTTTAACAACAATTTTTTGCATTTAGTTTATTCTGTTTGTTGTTTTATATATATATATATATAACGTTTGCTTGTTAAATTCTTCTAGCTTGACGGTGATGATCTGCTGGATAACACAGGAGATGGAGCGAGTGCCTTCTTTGTGGGCACTGGGGTAAACACTTTCATTCATCCTTTCTGTACTTTTGTACTTGAACCAGTTACTTTGCATAGATATAAATGTCTCAAACATTTTATCACACCTGAAATTTTAGACCAGAAAAACCTAATAAACAAGTTGCCCTCAGGCACAACCTAACCTTAAATTGGAACGGAAATGAGAAACTTCATTATTTCTAAGGCCATAGTGTGCCTGGGCTTGCAATGGTCTTGACTATAATGCCCTGATGCGTATAGTTTCACGACATGTACTAACAATGATGACGCATATGCACCAAGATATATTATTATTTTAAAAGTGGCTTCACGTGCAATTAAAACGGCTCACAAACATAATGCTGACTGCACTCTATTAATATCTGTTGAGTCCCTCCAACATTTTATCAGCTATGTAGTGTGAGCATCAACCTGCTTAGGTATAATGTGAATGTATTGTTTTAGGCAAGTCCTCTCCTGACATTACATGGTTGTTGGTAAATGTTGATTAGATCAGGTCTGAAACACAATCTGTTTGTGGTGAACTTGTCAGTGCTTGCTTTATATATGACCTTTTCTTTGGTGAAGTAGAGTTCAGTATGAATGATCAATCCACAGACACCAACAACTTTATCTGGCCATCAATTTATTGCAAGATAAACATGGGGCAGTGTCAGATAACATCGAAGCCGTGCTTTCAGGTGCGATCACGTGTATTGTGGGCATTTCCAGATGTGCTGGTGGCAACTGTCCCAAAGGTAAATTTCCCTCACTTTGGGTGATTTCCTCTCACTTGCTGTTGCATCACCAAGACAGGAGATGAAGGGAATTTTCCCTAGGAGGACAAGGACAACAACAAAGTAACTTGATAGGGGTTTTAACTAGTATCAATATCGGTGCCGATACAGAGTATTTGGGCGAGTACTCATACTCGCCCAAATGCTCCGATGCCTAGCACGAGTACTTCCTGTATCAGGAAGCTGGCAGCGCGTCATTACACTTGTGATGAGAGAGTATGGAGCCGACTTCCCGGCCAATCAGGAAGCCGGGCAGCATGTAATGATGCGCTGCCCGGCTTCCTGATTGGTCGGGAAGCTGGCCTATCAGGAAGCCGGATGCCGTGTAATGATGCCCTGCTTTTTGATTGGCCGGGAGGCCGGCTCTATGCTCCCTCGTCATGTGATGACGAGGGAGCATAGCCGGCCAATCAGAAAGCAGGGCGTCGCGTCATTACACGGCACCCGGCTTCCTGATTGGCCAGACGGCTACGGCTGGGTAGCGGAGGAAGGCCGCGTTCTGGCTGGAGAGGCCCCGGGGGTGACAGGCTGGGCATACCAGGGTAGGAGGGGGCAGACTTTTTCTTGTTAATCTGTAAGCCGGGTGGTGAGTCATTACACGCCACCTGGCTTCCTGAATGGGACTTCCGTTACTCGGTAATTGGTATCGGCAAGTACTGCAAACAACTATTCGTACTCGGTACCAAAATACCGGTATCTGTGCATCCCTAGTTTTAACCCTTACCTACTCTATTCAAAACGTAAAGGTTTGGCTGTGAATACACTTTTAGATGGATGGGGTGGGGGAAATAAAAAAGGAATAAGGATAAAAAAAGATGAATTTTCTCTGGCGACCTCCTCTTGTTACAATCATTTCTTTACTGAAAATCCACAGGATTTTTCTTAGACAAAAGTTGACTTGAAATTTTGCATCTTTTAAGGAAATGAATGTTTGTTGGTAGCTCAAAATTTAGGAACGCGTGCAGATGCTTAATTTTAGGGCCTTTTGTGTGCCCCCCACAGCATTCAATAGCGGAACAAATGTAAACCAGGAAATAATTAGCTTTGTGACTTGCTGTACACATAACATTGTAACGTTGCAAGAATGTTTATCATGGAAAATGGTTTTAGAATTTTGGCTCGCTGAATATTGCAAATGGAATGACTTTAAAACCTGTAGTTTAATATTGTTTTTTCTATTTTTAATATTTTCAGCTTCATGTTCAGGAAACTCCTGGGAACCATTTAACTACAGAACCCAACCAGTCAGCTGGTGGTGTAGATTTGGACTTTTTGCCAGATGACATCCTTGGGTCTCCATCTGCGGCTAACGCAAGCCTCTCCAACTCTGACCAGCCATGCGACATTCTTCAGCAGAGCCTGCAGGAGGCCAACATCACGGAACAGACTCTTGAAGCTGAGGCAGAACTGGACTTGGGTTCCTTCCAGTTGCCTAATCTGCAGCCCGTGGTGCCGTCCGCTCCGGACGGGACTCCCCAATTATTTTCTGGAGGCGCCGATCTAATTGGACTTCAGCAGCCGGCAGTGTTGACTCACCAAGCACTAGTTCAGCAGTCAGTGGGGGCAGATGTGGTCAACAAGGCCATCAGTGTCCAGCCCTTTATCCAACAAGTTGGCCTTGGTAATGTTACAATTCAGCCAATCTCCAACCTCCCAGGATTGCCCAATGGTAGTCCTGGGGGAGCATTGGGCATTGGGCAAATACAAGTAGTAGGACAGCAAATGATGGCCATCAACCAGCCCACACAGCAGATCATTGCCAAGCAAGTACAGCCAACACAGGTAGCCAACCTGCCAGTGGGCAGCTACCTAACAGGGGGTAATCCTGAGCAGCAGCAGGTCACTCTGACATCAAGCGGGGTGTCACCACAAAATGCAGGGTTGGTTTTACAGAACAAAATTCCCACTGTGGCCACCTCTTTAAATGGGAGCTCTATGTTTGGAAGCATGTCAACTACCCAGTGCACGCAATCGTTAACCGTTACTTCCAGCCTGAACAGCCCGGTTATCATACAACGGACTCCAACTCCAATACAACCCAAGCCTGCTGGTGTTCTCCAGCAAAAGCTGTTTCAGATCTCACCTAAACCTTTTAATCCCAACAACACCACACTTACCATTCAGGGAGAAGCAGCACTGCAGCAGCAGCAGAAAGCCCAACAAAACCTGACATTTATGGCTGGTAAGGCAGGGCAGAATGTGGTCCTGTCTGGTTTTCCCCAGGGCCTTCCTGCCAATGTGTTCAAACAGCCTCCCTCACAGCAGCAGACATTAGGCAAACCCATGAGTGTCCAGCTCCTAAACCAAGGAAGCAGTATAGTTATCCCAGCCCAGCATGCCCAAGCTATGTTACAGGGACAGAACCAGTTCCTTTTGCCGGGAGGATCAACCGTCCAGCAGCTCTCTGCACTGCAGGCCAACATGAGTGGCCAGATTTTAGCTGCATCCCATGCTAGTGGGCAAGCACACATAATTGCCAGCCAAGGTCCAGGGGGCCAGCTTCTCAATCAAACCTTACCTGCCCAGATCCTAACAAATCAAAACCTTGCAAGCCAGCTGAATTTGGGGCAGGTCCTCACTTCTCAGAACGCTCATGGCACAGCTCATATTTTGTCGGGGCCAATACAGCTGCAAGCGGGGCAGGTGGGTCAGCCCACATTGTTCCAGATGCCAGTATCCCTGGCCAGTAGCCTAAGCACCCAAAGTCAGTCCTCAGTAACCACATCTCTGAACCAAGCTGGGCAGACGGTCATCCAAGGAGTTACGTTGCCCAACCAGGTGACCATGTTCAATCCGTCTGATGGGATTGGTCAAGCAGTAAGCATCCAGCAGGCCTCCGCGGGCAGCAGCCAGAGCCCAGGAATGGTACAAGGGGCCAGCCTCCTGCCCAGCACAGAGCAAACCTCTATCCTGACCGTCCAAACCACCCAGCAGGCATCACAAGGACAAGCCCAGCTCCAGATGAATGTACAGCAGCCGCCACAGCAGCCTTTAGCCCCTCAACAAGCGATGCCAAGCCCCAGCATTGATCCCAGCTCCGAAAAAATCATCCTTAGCCAGGCAACGCCAGGAAATATCATTAGTGCCGAGTCCATGCAGATGTTCCTCCAGCAGGTTAGTGTGTCATTTTTTTTTTTTTTCTGGGCACTAATTTTTCTCTCTTTCTAATGAATCAATTAGCACTATAGGCTTGTTTTAAGTCAAGTGCAGTAACCATGGCAACCAATGTGAATTCCGCTTTGCTTTCTGCACTTTGCACATTTAGTCTTCGCCTTATCAGTTAAAGTTCACGTCCACCCAAAACAGAAGCATCAGTGGGAGCTGATGGGATGATTTACTGGCTAATGAAGCTGGAAATTGTGGGTCAGATGTCTTGCCACTGGAGTTCCAAAGAGCCATTGTAAATCAATGTGCCGGCAGAAACTGAAACGTTGGTTTGGGTGGAGTTGGACTTTAGAACTACTGCTATCAGAGTTTTTGGATAAATATAACACGGAAGGTGAATCTGTTTAAAAGCAAATTTGTCATTGCTGCTGCTGCCAGTCTTTCCTTTTTTGTGGACTACATACAATACAGAGAATCTGATTGGTTGCTGTTGGCCACACTTGAAAGTCCTTTCAAACCTATTTAATCAAGGCTCGTAGTTCCTTGAAAGTATTAGGGGAACCACTGTATTAAGGAGCCTAATTTGACATATGATTGCCCTGAATCATATATGTCCCATCTGTCTGCTAAAGGTCTCAATAACAGTCTTAAGGTACCCATACACTGGCCGAATTTCGAACGGTTTTTATTGTAATGGCCGAGATTCGCACAGTGTGTGGGGCTGTCGGCTCCCTTTCAGCTGATTGAGGGAGCCGGCTGGAAAATCTTTGTGCAATCGGAGCCGGCAGCTAATGAGCTGCCCGCTCTCATCTACCATTCAATGCAAACGGCGGCGATTCCTCGATCAACAAGCTGTTTTTTTTGTTCAGCCCGCGGGTTTAATGAAAGAAATTGACAGGTGTATGGCCAGCCTAACAGTATGCACGTCCGTGTAGAATCCTGCACCTGGAAGGGACAGGTGCCGTGTAGCTGCATGCACGCCTGTGCATCTCTAACCACACGCCAATACCAACTTGCACACCCATACAGGTACAAATGCATGCCCTTGGATGCAGACTGTCTGTGTCCATGGGTGTCCATCCGTACCTCGGCGTGCTGCAGCCTCCTGTCCTAGAGATTAACAGGTGGCTGTATGCGGCTACACGCAGCACCTATCCTTCCTGGGTGCAAGCTTCTGCATGGACTTGCATGCTTTACGGCTGTGCATGCCGTTGTGACTGAGGCGTTACTATTTTTGTTAAATGTCAATAAAAAGGTATGACCGCATGTGCAAAGTTTTTTAATGGGGTTCTGAAGGCAGCCTCTGTCCAGAATTGATAATGATGTTTTGAGTAGAGAGCGAAACTTGAATTCTAGCCAAAGATATGCCGTTTATTGAAATGTATACATGTGAACCATTGTACCTGCCGAATATCTGCAATGCTATTGAGCTGGTCTGGTGATTCACACGCTATTGTGAATAACCTCCTGTTTTAGAGCTTTGAGCTCTTCAGTCCGACTCCCCACAATCCCATTGGATTTGTGGGGTGATTGTAGTTTGGGGAGGATACTATAAAGAAAGATATCGGATAATTATACTGGCAGTATTTATTAATACTGGTATGATTTTTGACTAAAGGGTGTTTTCTTTGATATGAGACGATTCACAGCTTCATACAACTAAACCACCACCAAGATAATCCAGCTGTAGAAGTCCTCATTTGTTTTATCACTGGGCTGAAGACAGGAAGTAGACTTCCTGCTGGAAGCCGCACGTTAATTTGTACAGCATTTCCTTCTCCACTGAACACTAAATTGTCCGTTTGGGTCTCAAATGGCCTTCAAGGAGCAATCTAATTTAAAGGTAGTATTTCAGTTTTTTGTGATTTTTTTTTTTTTTTTTGTTTTGTTTTTTTGTTTTTGTAGGGCTGCAGCTAACTATTATTTTCATAATCGATTAGTTGCCTGATTTTTATTTTTTCAACTAATCGATTTGGTTGTTTAAAAAAAAAAAAATCTCTCGTGCTCTATCGCTCTCTCTCCTTCCCCAACCAACTAACTGATGATGAGAATAGTTGCCAACTATTCTCATAATCGATTTAGTTGTTGCAGCCCTAGTGATTTAAATCACCCACTTTTTGCATTTCTCGGGGACTAGATGCAGGATTTGTCCCAGCCCCATCTACTTGTCATGGGTGTCCCTTTTCTTTTACAGTACATAGAATGCAGAAGGACCACTGAGACTATTCCTGCTCTAGCAGGTAGCTTGAGACCTGTAGTAGGAAAAGGATGGGATCTCTGCGCTGGAGTAGCCAAGAGATATAGGAAGCAGGGTGGTCCATTTCACTTACAGCTGAAACAATAGCTTTGGGTGCACTGTGTGTATTTCTAGAAGTAGTTTACATTTGGAAATACAGTATGTACACCTTCAA
>NW_017306489.1:1001812-1045843 GCF_000935625.1 Nanorana parkeri
GATTCTCTCCGGATGACAGTGTACAAGGGCCTTCTCCGTATTTCAAATGGACGGAAAGCTTTGCACATGCTGAATACTGCCCTCTAGTGGCCATAAGTTAGAACTCAACCAGGAAACTGCTTCTCCGACTAGAGAACTGTGATTTTATGTAAGAGCAAATTGTGAGTAAATGCCGTTTTAACAATGCAGGTCAGTAAAAGTATTCCGCACCCACCGTGTCTTTTATAGCACTATTATGAGGCCCCAACACCCAGCCAGAGGAACGCAAACAGCAAGGGAAAGGACAGCTTCTAGCCTTCCCGAACTCTAGCCAAAGCAGGGAGAAAAAAGTGGATTAAGTTACAGGATGGAAATGAGGGAGCTGCCATTGCCAGCTTATAGCTAAACTCCGGCCTTCCCTTCAGTCTTGCACAGTTGTAACGGCTCCTCTATTGTACTGATTGTGCTTGCTCTAATTTCATTGCACACTGGGAACTTTTAACGGAGTGCATTGGAAGCTGCAGCAGTCAGAGCCTGAGGAGCTAGGCCAGCACAGAGTAATGAGACGCTACAAGAGGAGAGGGTTATGACATGCAAGGAGAAGGGGGCTGTGCTGGGGAACTTACATTTAAGTAGTCAAATGTGTCAGCAAGTTCAGAGGCACACTGCAAGTCAATAAAGGAAAAATGCTAAACCAATTGCTAAATTTTTCTGTTCTTTTACCTGCTATTTTTAAGCTCCTGACCCAGTTCTCTTGTGTTGCCAAAAGTAACCAATCAGATTTCAGCTTTGATTGTCCTCGCCTCCACTTTGGAAATGATGGAATCTGTTTGCTAGAAGCAATTAAATCTGCTCCCTTCAGTTTATAGGAATCGGCCTACTGTTTAATATCCTTTTTTCCAGTTCTATGTTCTTTTTTTGATGATTATGTGAAGTTTTTTTTGTATGAGTGAGTATTTAACAGACGGTTGCTGGTGTTGGCCATTGCAGAAGGAACAGCAGCAGTTATACGAAGCGGCGTTGAAATCGCAACAGGAAAGCAGCCTGGTTCAGACCTCGGCAGCCGCACACCTCACAATGCCAATCTACAGCATAGCCGTTTCTGGCAGCACTTTGAGCAGCAGCACCTCCAGCAGCAGTAGCGTACCCGCCTCCGTCATAGTGAGCAGCAGTGCCGGCTCCGCAGCCCAGTCCAACCGCGAACTGGCCCAGAACCATACAGCAACACCGGAATCCAAAGGACACTTACCTCATTTCCCTGCCAGCCAATCACAGCAGGCTATGTCCTGCCAGGTAGCCACTCAACTCAGTCTGCTTTCACCCAATACTTTCCTGTGGCTCTCCCTCTAGTCTTCTTCCCCGTAACCGTGTGGTGGCAGATCTTCCCTTCTAATTCCTGTGCAACCCCCAGTGCAGTGCCGTTGCTAATACGTTAGCCAGGATCTTTCTGATGTTTCCACTCCAAGGCAAGAGTGTATATAAACCCAAAAGCAAACCTGTAATATATTGCAGCTTACCAATCTTTAAATGTGTTGGCTTCATTCTTTTTTTTGTTTTTTTTAGACTTTTTTTCCCTTTTTTTTTATTTTCACTTTGTGATCCAGCCAGTAAGTCTGTTGTTTTTCCACTTCCATTACTAGGCCAAGCTGTCCAGCAAAAGTGGCAGATAGAGGGCTGAAACAAATCATTGGCACTGACAGGGGTGCTTACAAAGCTTTTATTCATGTATGTAAAACCTTTATCCCAAAATGTAAATATTGTTAGCTGGAGTTCCAAATAAATGTGTTAGCCAAGTCCATCTAACACTACCCTAGGTTGACAATGCTGCCGTCCATGGGTGGTTACACTGCCCCTCCATAGAGCGGAGTCGCCCTAAGACAGGTAGCATGTTACTGGCTGCGTCACCAGGTAAAAATAAAGGAAACTAAAGGCATAAAAAAGAACTAATGCGGCCACCACTCTTAGCCCTCATTCACACAACTAAAAGCCGGCCCCGTACAGATCCGTGCTGCGTGCACGGCTGTATCGGGCCACTCCCGGGAAGGACAGGTGCTGCGTGTGATTTGTAGGCAGCAGCCTGTTCTTCCCTATGGGAGTACGCTGCCGTACGCTCGAACTGCGTGTCCGTGCGGGTGTCCCTGATTAGACGCAGACAGGATCCATCCTGTCAGCGTTCGAGTACGGACACCCGTACCCACACGGATGTGCAGTTCAGGTGAGCGTACGGCCGCGTACTCCCATAGGGAAGAACAGGCTGCTGCGTACAAATCAGACGCAGCACCTGTCCTTCCGGGAAGTGTCCTGATACGGCATGCAGCACGAATCTGTACGGGCCGGCTTTTAGTCGTGTGAATGAGGGCTTAACAGAAGTTAAAGTTGACACTGGTGCTACTCCCGCACTGCAAGGGTTAACTGCTCATTATTCTCTGGGGTGGGGGGGTGAAGAAGACATACTCACCGATCCTCGGTCCTGCGGCAATCACTCCCTCACCTCTCTTCCCCCTTCGCTCCGGCTGTGATATGTCCTTCGGCATCTTCACATCTAATAGACCTGTATTCGATGTGATGACGTCACGGGTCCTTAGACTGTCGGAGCCCCAGGGGTGAAGAGGCTGCGGGGACCAGTTTAGAAGCCAAGCGGGACAGAGAATCATGCGAGTATTCCTTCTTTATTCTCGATCCCTAGACAAAACAAGCAGTTAGCCCTTTCAGTGCAGGGGTAGCCCCACTGCAAGGGTTAAACTTTTTAAAATCTTGAGTTCTGCTTTAAGGATTGATGATCTGAGATCTATTCTATTTTTGTTTTTGGGTTTAGATGGACTTTAATAGGCAGCAAATGGTAACTAGTTCCTGCAACTTAACTTTTTCCTTCATTTGAATCCCAATGTTGGCATTTATCAACCCCCCCGAGATGAAATATTTCACTAATTGTTATATGGGGCTTCATGCTATATCATTTATTTAAGGCCTGCCATATGCATGGTCGCCATCCTGCCCCTGTAATTTCTTGAGCAAGAGGGGGGGCATTAATCAAATTGGTGTTCCTAGGTCTCCTTTATGATTTTGTGATAGTACTTCAGCATTTTAAAGGCAAGTATGTAAGATACCTGGGAGAAGTAGGCGATGGGATCAGAATGAACAAGCTGCATGTACTATAACCCTACAGCAGCTCGCTGCTGCCCCTGTCTGACTCTTCTCTCTGTAGACAGCAGTAGTATATTTTTCAGCTTGCAGTGTCTGAGAAGTGTTAATATTTTGGCAGCTCCCTGGCTCAGACTTCTTGACCATCAAAGTGTCAGTTTTCACAGGATTCATGCAGTATATCACATCCGCTGGTCACCGGGGTTAAAGAACAATAGTTTTGTGTAGGGATTGCCCGCGTCCCCTCTGTACTGCGCCCGGCATTCAGGGGTCCCTCTTTCTCTTCTGCTGGCTCTTGCTTGCTCTTTATTTTGTTACTAATTTCTCCCTCAAACGCTGCTGCTGTTCTCTGGTTCATTTCCTCCTAATCCTTCACTTCCCTTGCACACTGCGTGTGTTCTTGTGAAATGCTTCCCCCGCCTGTGTCCTGTGTGTAACTGTGCTGCTGGATTATTGTAGACACATTCACTGTTCTGGGTTTATGTCTCTTCTATACAGAGAATCCATCAGATGAAGGTCATGACCATTTGTAAGAGCCTCTAGAGTCGAACAGGAAGTGCTTATCCACAAGAGACCAGCGTGGGCCTCATTCACACAAGCCGGTGCTGGGCATCTATAGACACAGGTCGCCGCACTGCCCTTTCTCTGCAGATAAAGCTGAACTCCAGGCAAACAACACTATATTCATGGTTATAGTAACATCAATGGGAGCTGTGTTACCTGCCAAATGATTTACATTTGCGTCCATCCATCCCTGAGATTTATACAATTCTTCCACACGAGACAGCCCTGTCTGTTAGTGCAGCAGACCTGATTTGAAGAACTATGGGGTAACCTTTTTGTCCCATAGTTCTCTTTAGGGTCATGGGAGGATACTAATGTCCTCTGGTGACCCAAAGCTCAGTATATAGTGAGCAATAGCTTGCTATATACTGAGAGCGCCGCAGTCGGGACGGATCCCGACAATACTGTCGAGATCCACCCAGCTGCGTGAGTGACAGCGGGCTCTGCCTATCTAAAGGCTTTGCCCGCCCCCTCCCCTCTCCGTTCCTCTAGTTGGTGCTGGAGGATCAGAGAGGGAAATCCCTGCGGGGAGCGGTGACTGATGGTCACCGTTCTTTGCAGGGAGATGATCGGAAAGTGAACACGCGGCGATATGTGTTCACTGGCTTCCCCTTCTATAGAGCCAAAATTTGGTAGTTTCAATGTCACTCCCAGCTCTAACTATGATGAGTGTAAATCACTTGCCTTATAATTCTCCTTTTAAGTAACACATGCAGGTCTTGTCCCTCCCCAGCTTGTGACTGGACAGTAAAAGGAGAAGCAGCAGATTAATGAGCTCATTTCTTTGTCACTCTGCTCTCTCTTTAGCATTCTTTCACTACAGCACAACTGATTTGCTAAATATGTAGCTGCTTCCTACCCCAGTCTAAGCACCTCTGCACAGGGACTGCAAAAAGGCTGACAAGACACATTACGGTACTTGCACTGCTTGGTTAAAAAAAAAAATATATAATACATATATACAAAAAATTAAACAAATAATAATAAAAAATATATACTACACATATGATGGAGAGATAGAGCTGTACCTGTTAGTACGTCTGAATTACATGTTTATTCCACTATAGAAATGGGTCACAAAAGTGAAACGGAATTCTTAAGGGAAAGGACAGAGCAGTGAGCTGCGTGTAGAGACACAGCGCCTTGGCTCATGTCAGCGAGACCTTTTGGTGGGTGAATGGGTGTGGAGGAACAGGTGTGTTTAAGTGTACCTGTACGGATCCACAAGGTCATAACAGCATTTGGCATGTCTGAGCAAGCACTGCCTGGTTCCTGCATGTAGCTTTAGCCATCTTAAAACAACCCAGGAGCACTGAAACTAGAGGTCCTGTATGATGTCAACTTGCATAAGATCCGAGTGCTTTGACTGCCCCTCCTGTGCACTGCTCACCAGCTGTACGTGGCATTGCTGGACTCCCTAATCAGTTCATATAGACCCATAGTTCTTAAATGGGAATTTTTCAGACGACAACATATTCTTAAAAATGACCACTGGCCTCCAGCTTTTCAGGTTTTATCTAGTTGTCATCAATGGAGCTGGCTCCTGGAATGGACAGACTGGCTCCTGAATTCATTTGTCAATCAATTTGTCCCTGGACTATGATTGCAAAGATTGTTTATGGCAGGGGTAACCAAACTCCGGCCCTCCAGCTGTGGTGGAATGGTCTTCATTGACTTCTGCAGTAAAAACCAAAGTGGCAAGATTCCAATGCATTTTGCACCGGACTCTTCATATACTTGTTTGATTTTTGGAAATTAACTCTGTTCCTGATAAAGATGATTGCGGAACGCGTTGGTATCTTACCACTTCAGTTCTACTGTTGACAAACGTTGAGCCAACGTTGAAAGACTCCGTCTTGTAATCTAGCTGGCCTTTCTGCTGTGGTCCTCCAGTATTCTGGGAGCACCTAATGCTTACTCTGTAGTCCAGTTGTGCTCATCCATGGTGCAGGCTAAATCTGGGTACACATGGAACGAATTTTGGCCAATTCAGCAGGAATCGGCTGCAATGTGATCCATGGGTGACCCTATCCCTTCAACAGAAGTGAATCAGTAGATGGTTTTTGACAAAGGGACATCCTGGAAATTCATTGGTTGCAAACACTGTTCATCCAATCAGCTGTTTGCATTGTGCCAGCTGTCAGAATATCCAATGTACACAGCGGGAGATTTGTTCAGCCACACTGTTGGCATGGATGGAGGAATCTCTCATATTTTCATTCAGCCTACAAAACTGAACCAAAAAAATATGTCCGTCTACCCGGCTTCCTTTAGAAAAATTATAATCTATTTAACCCCTTCATGACTGAGGCCCTTTTTTCATTTTTTGCACCCATGTTATATTCCACATTTTAGGCCTGAAAATTACTTAAAACCCCCCAACATTATATATTTTCTGAATGCCAAGACCCTATAGAATAAAATGGTGGTAGTTAGGGATGCACTGATACCGAGTACTCACCCAAATGCTGCGATGCCTAGCCCGATACCCGAACTTCCGGTATTGGGAAGCCGGGCAGCGAGTCATTGCATGCTGCCCAGCTTCCTGATTGGCCAGGAAGCCGACTCCATGCTCCCTCATCACTTGGTGACGAGGGAGCATGAAGCCAGCTTCTCAGCCAATCAGCTCATCATGACTCGCTGCCTGGCTACCTGATTGGTAAAGAAGCTGGTCAATCACGAAGCCAGGCGGCGAGTCATTACCCGCCCTCCTGGCTTCCTGTTGGCCAGAAAGCCGGCTCCATGCTCCCTGTCACCTGGTGACGAGGGAGCATGGAGACGGCTTCCCTGCTAATTGGGAAGCCGGATGGCTCTTCCTTAATGGGACTTTTGGTATCGGGGAGTACCCAAAAAAATATCAATACTCGATACCGAAAAACCAGTATTAGTGCATCCCTAATGTTGAATATTAGTTTCCTAGTTGCAGTTTATTTTCACGTCGTTGCTACAGATCCCCCTTTTCTATAAGCAGCTCCTGTATTACCTATGGAGGCTCTTGTGGTCATGTCTTCATACTGGATTTGTATGTTTTTTATTTCATTCTTGCTGAGTGATAATAAAATGGTTTAGAATGTCTGGAAATGATTTTGTGATCGGGTTGTATTAGTGTTTTTTGTTTCATTTAGCAGCACTACTAATACTAAGGTGTGCTCGCAGGTTTTGTAGCACAGTTAATGGCTGGAACCACATAGCGGTGTATGATCAGTCACTGGCCTGCGGTGTACATGACTGTCCTCCTAACGCTCTATTCTCTCATTTAGATTCCCACCGGACAACAGAAGCTTCCAGGAGCCTCGCCTTCCCACACACTACCTCACCCACCCAGCCCCCAGGTGCAGGCCTCGGCCTCCCACCATTCACAGATGCAGTCTCCACACCAGTCACGTCCTCCTTCTCGGCCACCGTCTCGTCCTCATTCTCGGCCTCCATCTCAACCTCAGAGTCTCGCTCGCCCTCCCTCCGAGCCCCTTTCCCGATCCTGTACTCCTCAGATGCAGAATCTGTTTGTCATTCAGAACCAAATCTCCTCTCCTCACAGTTCTTCCCAGCACCCTCTGCGTCCTCCTTCTCAGCCTCAGGTACAGTCGCCTTTCCCGCCTCATCAGTCACTGTCTGCTGAAATGCAGCAAACCCTATCGTCCCCTCAGCAGCATGTACAGCTCCAAGTACAACTGAGCACCTCCCAACCTGACAGCCGGACAGGTGTCCCAATTTCTCTTCAGGCCACACCACCCACCTCCGATTCCTCCCAGACCCACTCATTCCCGGTGCAGTTCCAGGCTCAGGCATCTATTAAACACCAGGGCCAGCCAATCCACATAACGCAGGACCAGCAACGTACCTTTCAGATGACCCCCAGCCAGTTCCAGGCGTTGACCTTGGCCAACACCCTGCCCCAGCAGAAACAGCTGTTGGAGCGGTACCAGCAGGTGAGAGCTTTGGATTTGTGGTGCAGTTGTGTCCTTCTAAAAGTGCCCCTGTGCCCAGACTTAGCCATTTAAAGTATTAAAGTGACATTAAACCCTCAGATTTTTTAACATAAAACAATACTGTAATGTGCGCCTTACTGTAATCCATGGTTGTTTCCCTTCTCTTTGCTGCTCTTCCTTTTAAATTTGTAACTGTTCTCATGCTAGGCAGAACTTCTGTTTTGCAGCAGACTGCCTTGTCTCACGAATGGTTACATGGTGTCTGTGTGTAGGTTCACAACCTGAGCCAGCACTACAGGAAGAGGCCCTGAGCTGAAAAGGGAAGTTCTTCCCAAGCATGAGAATACATGAGGATTTAAAAGGAAGAGCAGCAAAGAGAAGGGCAACTACCATGGATTACAGTAAGGCACACATTACAGTATTGTTTTATGTTAAAAAATCTGAGGGTTTAATGTCACTTTAACATTCTTAACAAGGAGTAGAAGAGCTTTAAAACAAGCCATCACTGACCTCTCTAGCTGATTTTAACAACACTACACAACACTAAGGTGGGAGCCGTCACCATATAAAATAATGGGGAACTTCATGTTGAGCGTTGTCGCTCTTTGCAGAACATGATATACTAATTGATTTTCTCCACAGTGCATATAGATACTTTGATGAATGAGGGCTGGTTTTGGTTTTTAAAGGGCTTTTAGCACTTATTAAGAATGTGTGTGCTTTTAGTGGCCATAATCTGGGCACAGGTTCACACATGCCGTTTCAGAGCAGAAGATGAGAGCTGTGATCCATTACAACTAAGAATATGTTTGCTGCGGGCAGCACCTCTAGCATTGCTCTTGTTTTAAAAAATGTTTAAAAAATCAGTGCGGTTGAGTGCAATTAGAAGCATTGCATGTTTTTGACTGTTTTTTATAAAGGTTTAAAGTGAATCTGTAGCTAAACAACAACAACAAATTATTTCTTGGATGAGCCCCTCCCCCCCCCCCAACCTCCTACATGGGAATGACCGGGCCTGTCAATTACTGAGCCAGCTTTCCAGCATTGCGTTGGGGGATGTGGGTAAGGGATATACCTGTGGCCTGACTTCCTAGAAACATAGCATTACCTAGGCCCCCTCTGAGGGATGGACTGCAACACACAAATACCTCCATGGTGCCTGTTCTCTTCTAAAAGCATTGCTGTTTGGGATAGTTTTCCCCTTTTCTTCCTGTCCTGGGTGCAAAAATTGCAAAAATATCAGGAGAAATCTCAAAGGGGGCCACAGCAATAAAAACCTGCCACTGATTCTATCACTTTCCCGAGAACTAAAGCAAAAGTTTTGGCTGAAGTTGACCTTTTAAAGGTAAAGTCCACTTTTTGAAGAAAAACAAATGGAGCCTTCATAAAATTGAAAAATGTGGATTTTTTTTTTGCATTGGAGCCATTAAAGTATTGAAACTGATCAGTGGATCGTGAGTGCAATGCTCTGGTTGCAGATTCTGCCTTCTGTCCATGTCCGTAACGTGCTACAGATATTCAATAACATGGACAAGAGGAGGAATGAATGGACTAGAAGTCTGGCGTGTGACTTAGCCATGTGGGCGGAGCCACGTACATCCACGTCAAATAAAGAGGACCCCCCCCCCTGCGATTCATGTGAGGGGCAGCGGGGTTTAGTTGTGACCATGTTACACCCTGAATATGGGCGTAACATGAAACTTAGTCCAAAAGATAAACTTAGCCTTGAGACCATAGTCGCTTGTTGTTTTTTTTCGTGTAGTAGGGAAACGTTGTGCAGAGGCTGGCAACAAACGACAGCCAAGAGGTTAATATTTGACGACTTCAGTAGTCTTGGGGCTGACTGGCTGTTGTCAGTTTCTGCACTTTGCACCGCTGTGCTGGGTAAGACTTTTGTGAGGGTATCTTGCTGTAGCTGTGCTACCTATCCAGGTATTGGAAGTGAGACATTTTGAATAAAGGTGCTTTTTTTTTCTTTGATAAATATCTAACGTTTACCTTTTTCTTATGCCTTGATTCCTAGATGCAGCAGCAGCAGAGTCTGATGATACAATCTCAGCAGTCACAAGGGGGCGCCCAAACATCCCCTGCTCTCGCTGGGCAATACAACGCTCAGTCTTCGGTGATGATCAGTGGACAAGGGCAGCAAGGACCAACACAAGGCCCTCTGCATGGGCACTCCCCTGGCCAGGTGTTGGTGCAGCAAACTTCTGTGGCACACGGCGATCTGACAAAGGTGCAGACAGGAGCCATGACCCAGGCGGCTCAGCTTTCAACACTACTTCAGCAGCAGCAGCAGCAGCAGGCATCGGTTCTAGTGAAGACGTCAGGTGGGTGGGCTGGATTTGTGGTATGTTGAAGGATATGTTTATTTGCTATGGGCAGAGGTTGATTGTTCATGGAAAAAAGCAATGACATTTATTCCTTATGGCAATCATAAGCCTGAAGGTTCTGATTTTGCATGGTATGGCTAGTACTAAGTCATTCACAATCAGCTGGATGTTGAAGAGGTTTTGCCACTCGTCCAAGTAGCTTCATCAGTTCTAATGGGTGGCAAACATTAGGGATGCACCGATACTGAGTATTTGGGCGAGTACTCGATCTCACCCAGATGCTCGCCAATACCGGAACTTCCAGTCAGTGGAAATCCGTAGAGCAATGCCATAGGGGAACATGGAGCAGACTTCCCGGGCAATCGGGAGGCTGGTCATTACTTGCGGCCCGGCTTCCTGATTGGCCGGGAAGGCGGCTCGATGCTGATTGGCTAGCTGGGAAGCCGTTTTCCCAGGAAATCACAATCGAGCCGACCAAACAACATGGAGCCAGCTTCCCGGGCAACCAGGAAGCCGGGTGGTATGCCATTACCTGCCGCCCGACTTCCTAATTGCCTGGGAAGCTGGCTCCATGCCAGCGGAAGCACTGGTATCGGAGAGTACAGAAAGCAAAATATCGATACTTGTACTCGATACGGAAAAACCAGTATCTGTGCATCCCTAGCAAAAATATAAGCCCAGCTGAGTGTGACTACTAGCTATGGCAATTACATTGTAACCTAACTTAACATCGTCAATTGGTGTTGATATTAATATTCGGTATTAATATCAATAATCAGTTGCCCATGAAAACTAATCAGATTGCTTCTCCGCTCTAAAACATGAAACCTCATATGTTGCTTTTGGCTGCAGCTTCTCTTTTTGTCCAATTTTCATAAATCTCCTGGCCTCTATCTAGATGTTGAGGCTGGGGCATGCAGAGGGGGGAATTTATATAA
Organism: Nanorana parkeri; assembly: GCF_000935625.1. Taxonomy (NCBI): domain Eukaryota; kingdom Metazoa; phylum Chordata; class Amphibia; order Anura; family Dicroglossidae; genus Nanorana; species Nanorana parkeri. The sequence continues at coordinate 1,012,697 of NW_017306489.1, forward strand.
ACTGGCGCAAACAGAATCTGGAGCCGATGCCCATGGCAACTAATCAGCATCTCTATTCGGTCTGCTCAGTTGGGATTTGAAAATGAGAGATAGAAGCTGATTGGTTGCAGTGCACTGCTGCTCCAGATTCTGTCTGCTCCAGTTTTGATACATTTCCCCCAATGTCTTTTATTGTGCAGTAATGGGAAAATGCTATTTGCAATGTTTTGTGCTGATGAAACTATATGGACTTGACGCGAGTTAGTGTGATGTTTGTATGTATAGGTTGCAGAAATGCTGATGTTACATTAGAATCTGTAATTTAGTACTTGAGAGGCTTCACCTAAAGAAAAACTCCAGGCAGGATTAAGCATAACCCTTGCAGTGGGGCTAGCCCCACACTGCAAGGGTTATGTGCTCATTTTGGTCTAGGGTGTAAAACAAAAAAGATGTAATAACCTGACCCTCAGACCTGACTGGTCCTTGCGGTCCATCTCTCCCCCCCCCCCCCCCCCTCCGCGCTGTCCCTCTGTGTCCTCACCTTTTTTAATACAATGTATTAGACGTGGTGATTTACGGGTCATTAGACCATCAGAGTGAAGAGGAAGAAGAGGCTGTGGGTCCGAGGATCAGGTGAGTGTATCTTTTTCTATTTGACCCCCTAGACCAAAAGGAGCACTTAACCCTTACAGTGCTGCTGTAGCCCCACTACAAGGGTTCATTTTTGTTTCTGCTCAGAGTTCTTCTCGAACACATTCCAGACGCATCAAAGCAACAGAAAAGTCTTACAATTTAAAAAAAAAAAGAAGCAGGGGACAGACTTTTCTACTCAGGCTGTGACTGCTTTAGAAATAGAACATACTGTAAGCATTTGCACACCCTTCGGATTAATTGCAGTTTTTAACTGATTTAAACTGAAGGCTTAACTGGGCTTTAAAAAAAATCATGCTTGCTTCTTCATTAAATAACCACAATGTAAGTGCAGAGAATAGCCCCTTCAGGAGAAAGCACTTCCTGTTTATGGGGCCACTTGAGGATAAGAACTTGTAAAAGGCCTCTAAGAGGCTATCTGACCTCTGCCTGCTTTGGGCTGCACTTGTCAGTTTTGCTGAGCAAAGTCCTATGAGATGGACGCTGCAAAACAGCTAAGTGTACATGAACACAGCGGGGAGAGGTCTGTATGGCTCCGTGAACAGTGCATGAGGAAGATGTTCTGACTGCAGCCCTAATACAATATTAAGTTGGCCTTCTACACCTGATCTTCTAGTTAAGCCAAAAAAAAAAACCAGTTTGTGGACGCTCTTCCTACTTAGCATCTCATGTCTAAATGAGTCATGAAAACCACTCTTGTCTCTGACTCCAATAAGAATAATACTTCTAGTGCATCAATATGTCATTTATGATGATGCAATGGTGGGAGGGAGGGCACAGCCACATCATGACTCCAAATGAGTTCTGGGCACCTGCTTTAAGAGGTCATTTTATTTCTAGATTATCTTACCTTTCCATATTTCTTACAGCATTAGAAACTATACAAATGTTGTTTTTTCATCCATTGACACAAGTCATTCACCTACTGGTCATACTGCCGCATACAGGAGTATTGGACACTGGCAAACAAAAAAAACAAATCCCTGGATAACCTTAGGCGTTCACCACGGTGCTGGTCTCCGTACTAGCCCTTCTACATTCTCGTGCCATCCCCATTGTGGGCCACTTAGACAACCTTCTGTTTTAAGGAACTGTTGGCACAAGCTCTGTTGGCCAATGTGGCCTTAACTGTCTAGGCCTTACAATGAATCCTCAACCTACGGAAATCATCGCTGCAACCGACTCAACATCTGGGTCTAGTCCTGGGCGTAGCTCAGGCCAGGGTTTCTCCTTCAGGAGAGAATTCCGGCTCCCAGGTTCAAACTCTTCACTCTAGGAGTCAACCAACACTTCGCTTTTGCATGAGGGTCCTGGCTCTGATGGTGGCCTCCTTCAGGGTAGTCACATTGCCCGTTTTTCACTCCTGACTCTTGCCATACAACATTCAGTCATCATGGGAGAAGCCAGTCTAGTCCCTGGACAGACCGATTTCATTTGACACCAAGGACCAGGCTTTCCCTGGCTTGGTAGCTCAGTGATCCACTTATGGAAACAAAAGTATTTCCTTTGCATCTTTCGAAAGATCTCTATGATGGATGCCAACCTGTTGTGCTGGGGAGGTGTCCCGGGCACCCTGTTGGTACAGGTGACATGGTCTTTGGAGGAATCTCATCTCCCAATCAGAATCCGGGAGCATTGATCTTTGTAGTGTTGGCTAGTCGACAACCACAAAAGTGTCATATATCAACCATCGCATCGAGGAACCAGAGGCCTGCCACGGCAAGAGGCATGCTGGTGTTAGTGTTCGGAGTTATCTTGACTTGGCCTACTGTTTTTTGTTCGTTTGTCAGTGTCTAAGGTTCCAGTAGGCATCAGTATAACCCAAATGTGAATAACTGCCTATGTCACTCAATGGACTGCAAAAATGGCTATTATGGCGAGTACAGGAACCCTACTTTTGTTTCTCTTTGATTTGTGTGTTGTTCATAGCTACATATAACAGCCTGCATGCTGCAAGACTTATGTTTTACCTTGTAATGTCTACAGGTGCCACATCTGGTCCCGGACCCCAAGACGCATCTGGTTTCTCCAATACGAGTGGGAAACCGCTTGTGGTGCAGGGGAAACCTATCAACGCTGTCCCTGTGCACTCCCAGGTGAGGAACCGTACCGACTATACAATCCTGATACCAAAATCAATGGGGAATGTAACACCCGAGGACAAGGAGTGTACACATAGAGAACACCTTTGTTTTGGTTTCTTCTGTTTCAGGCTAAAACCGGAGTCATCAGCTCAGTGCCTACTATCAGCCTGGGAAAGGGCTCTCTGCAAATCCAAGTTGTTGGAAAAGGCATCTCTCAGATTGTACCTGGCACCCAGACGCAGGTATGTGCCCTGAGAGTTCCGGTTCTAGCTGGAGAGAAAAAGAAATTGAACTGTAGTCTTATTCAATGACCGATATGTCCACCATTGTTACTTACAGGTGGCTTCCTATGGCCAGCTATTTGTAATGTCATCAATAATACGTTGTCTGTAGAGTACACGGCTTGATTCAGTTGTCTTTATCCTTCCCCGGACTATCTCTACTCTAGATATTCCCTACCCTTACTGTATTGAGGCCACAATTTTTCTATTCTTACCCAAGAGCACTGATGGTCAACTCACAAGCTACAGGGGGCCTACACTGGGGGCCCTGGCATCAACAGAGGGCCACACATAATGTTTAGTATATGTAATGTTAGAAAGAACTGTGAGACTGCAGACATACTAAAGGAAATGATGGTCAGAGACTGCAGGCATACTAGAGGAAATGATGATCAGACTGCAGACATACTAGGGGAAATGATGGTCAGAGACTGCAGGCATACTAGAGGAAATGATGATCAGACTGCAGACATACTAGGGGAAATGATGGTCAGAGACTGCAGGCATACTAGAGGAAATGATGATCAGACTGCAGACATACTAGGGGAAATGATGGTCAGAGACTGCAGGCATACTAGAGGAAATGATGATCAGACTGCAGACATACTAGGGGAAATGATGGTCAGAGACTGCAGGCATACTAGAGGAAATGATGATCAGACTGCAGACATACTAGGGGAAATGATGGTCAGAGACTGCAGGCATACTAGAGGAAATGATGATCAGACTGCAGACATACTAGGGGAAATGATGGTCAGAGACTGCAGGCATACTAGAGGAAATGATGATCAGACTGCAGACATACTAGGGGAAATGATGGTCAGAGACTGCAGGCATACTAGAGGAAATGATGATCAGACTGCAGACATACTAGGGGAAATGATGGTCAGAGACTGCAGGCATACTAGAGGAAATGATGATCAGACTGCAGACATACTAGGGGAAATGATGGTCAGAGACTGCAGGCATACTAGAGGAAATGATGATCAGACTGCAGACATACTAGGGGAAATGATGGTCAGAGACTGCAGGCATACTAGAGGAAATGATGATCAGACTGCAGACATACTAGGGGAAATGATGGTCAGAGACTGCAGGCATACTAGAGGAAATGATGATCAGACTGCAGACATACTAGGGGAAATGATGGTCAGAGACTGCAGGCATACTAGAGGAAATGATGATCAGACTGCAGACATACTAGGGGAAATGATGGTCAGAGACTGCAGGCATACTAGAGGAAATGATGATCAGACTGCAGACATACTAGGGGAAATGATGGTCAGAGACTGCAGGCATACTAGAGGAAATGATGATCAGACTGCAGACATACTAGGGGAAATGATGGTCAGAGACTGCAGGCATACTAGAGGAAATGATGATCAGACTGCAGACATACTAGGGGAAATGATGGTCAGAGACTGCAGGCATACTAGAGGAAATGATGATCAGACTGCAGACATACTAGGGGAAATGATGGTCAGAGACTGCAGGCATACTAGAGGAAATGATGATCAGACTGCAGACATACTAGGGGAAATGATGGTCAGAGACTGCAGGCATACTAGAGGAAATGATGATCAGACTGCAGACATACTAGGGGAAATGATGGTCAGAGACTGCAGGCATACTAGAGGAAATGATGATCAGACTGCAGACATACTAGGGGAAATGATGGTCAGAGACTGCAGGCATACTAGAGGAAATGATGATCAGACTGCAGACATACTAGGGGAAATGATGGTCAGAGACTGCAGGGATGTTTCAGGTTTTGGTTGGAAAATTCCGATATGATGCAGAAGACAGCGAGAGTCTGCGGACATGATTCATGAGGATTGAAGAGACCACTGCTATTACACCTTTACAAGTCGGTGCTCCCACTTCAGACTTTTGGGAGTCCAAGGGCCACACAACAAATACTGGAGGGCTGCAGGTTGCCCTTGGGCTACAGCTTGTACTTCAGGCATAACCCTTACAAGAGTGGTTCGCAGCCTGGGTTATGTGAAACATAGGGACACCTCGAGCTATAAAAGTGGGTTTTGTAGGGGCATAATTCTGTTTCGACTTAACAGTGCAGAGATTCTACCATTCCAGAGGACAAAGAAGGCTTCCTTCCAGAATAAAAGTTTTAAATGACCCAAATCCTGAATGATTGGCTTGGTAATCCCTCTGAGCCACCGGTTTGAGGCACCAGTTAAAAGTAATGTTCACATTTAGCCTGAGATGTTCATGGAGTGTATGTTACTTTTAACAATAGATGACAAAGCCATTTATATTTCTATTTGTGTGGATTTTGGAGATGCATACAAAGTCAATTTACACTAAAACAGGATTTCTTCGTTTATATGTATACAAGGGGGAATAACAACGAATTGGGGAACCGCCGACAAAAACATTGATAAACTCTGACTTACAGCCTATTAAATTGCTGCTGAAATATTCTGGGATCAGATAAGAGATTCTTATCACCTGTAAAGCTGTTGTGTATTTGTCATTAATGTAATCAGATTTCTGTTTTGTTCTGCTTTTTAGTTTGATAGTAAATTTGGAACGCTGAAAAAACATCAGACACTACAGCCAAGCAAGGAAGCCTGGTGAGCAAACACTGTATTTGTACAGAGCGTGCGAGAGATGTCCACAGCATGTTCATCTGTGTAGGCCCGAGTTGATGGACTTGGTTTTCTGCTGGTACTAATCTGTGCAGCAGAGGGCGCCAGCAAGCTTGTCACAAGTAGGACGGTGTTACCATGCACAAAATAACGTTTTCCTTATTTTTTAACCCCTTCATGACTGAGGCCCTTTTTTCATTTTTTGCACCCATGTTATATTCAAAACCAGCCCCTCCCACGGCAGAGAGCAGTGACAGGATCGAGGGGTGAGCGAACCCGGTATGTGTTCGCTCACCTCCCGATCTACTGAGCCGACCTGTGACAGTCTCATTGTCACAGGTCGGCTAGAACTATGAGGTGAGTGGAAATCACTCATCTCATAGTTCTCCTTTAATCCCACTTTAACGATTCAAGCTTAAGTGTTTGGGTCATGTGCCTTTGCCTTTACTGTGGGACCTATAAATGATGTGCCTTCCTTGGCAATGTATTTTGTATCTAGCAGTGTGCACACCTAGATGAGATTGTATGATACCAGATATTCTAATGACCCACCAGATGCCGACCTCCAATTTAGTGCAGTATTTCTCAGTCATAGCACCCCTTTTAAAGTACCTCCTCATTATTATTATTATTTTTATTCAGGATTTATAGAGCGCCAACAGTTTGTGCAGTGATTTCCAATATAATGAAAACATTACAATACAATTTTAGGACAAGATGGTAAGGAGGGCCCTGTCCGTGAGAGCTTACAATCTAAAAGGGAGGGGCGAGTGATACATGAGGAGGTAGCTGTGTGGGGATAAATTGTTTGAGAATGTGATGGTTGAGCGGTTAGGTTGAGGTGGGATAGGCTTCCCTGAAGAGATGAGTCTTCGGGGCTCACCTAAAGGCAGTCAGAGTAGGAGATAGACAAACAGTTTGGGGTAAGGCGCTCCATTTGTATTGAATACACATCACCCTTTAGAATCCTTGTCCAATGAGCAGGCAGATGACAAAGGAAACGTAAACTGACATAATAAAATGAGTGGTCATGTTTAGCTGTGCATGTGGCATTGGGGTATACAGTAAGTCACAAGACTGGCTAAAGTCTTTTATGTAAAATGCTTTATTGTTATACCCATGACTATCTTGTGGTTCCTGCAGCTTCCTGGAGCAGCTCCATAAACACCAGGGCACAGTCCTGCACCCAGATTACAAGACACCCTTCCACTCATTTGAAGATGCCTTGCACAGACTTCTTCCCTACCACGTGTACCAGGGTCTGCTGCCCAATCCAAATGACCTAAGAAAAGGTGAGTTCTATCTTCTTTAAAGGTTCTCACATTTATAAATGCATACATCTGATGTCTCTCATTACTATCCGCTCTGTGAGCCATCCAAAAATATGCTAAAAAGAAAATGTCTTGTTGCCCATATCAACCATTCGGAGTCCTTGTTCCATTTCCGTGTCCTGGACTATATGAATAACAATCAGAAACTGATCAGTTACAGGCAACCGTTTGTTTTTTTTTTAATAGATTTTGTTCCCTTTTCATTCACAAGTACCCGTGTGTATTTTTTATGATTCGAGTTGCCCATATTTGAATGACACAACTTTATTTCTCAACTTTGTCTAGTGGATGATGAGTTTGAGACAATGTCTACTCAGCTCCTGAAGCGCACCCAGGCCATGCTGAACAAGTATCGCTTGCTGCTTTTAGAAGAGTCCAGGGTGAGTATAAAAGCACTTTGACTTTACTGTCTGTTAGACATAAAAGCCTTCATATGAGGAACTCTCTCTGAGAGATATCCATCACACAAAAGCACTCTTCTGAGAGTCGTCTTCTACTTAAAGTGATACTAAACTCCGGAGTTAAACCTTAAAAATACATTAAATTAGCTTAACTATGAACAAAAATGTATCTTGTTTGTGTATCACTCGGCTGTAGATCCTCAAATCATCTCTGAATTGGTGCTGACACTGTCCTTCCTTCTGGAGGGGGGCTACTTTTGTTCCCCATGGTCCCTGTGTGTTGTAAAGTAGTCAACGCTCCAAGCTCACTCCTGTGATGTGTTCATTATGTTTACTAATGCGCATTGCCCAACACGAGTATCTCCAGCAGTGATAATTGTAATGCTCAGGGTATATCTAGATGTCAAATGAAACCCACAACAATTGTATATTGCACAATGTTATATTTTAGAAATAATTTTTTTAGGACACCTCTCATATTTATCCGTTGTGATTCAGTTAGGCAGGCAGGCAACAACCATTTTCAGCAGGAGAGGTCAGCAGTGGTAGCGTCCATGTTTTCTCTCCTTTAAGTTGGACCTTTTACGAGTCAGTCTCTCCCCCATTCTGAATACCCTGCCCCTTGTGTTTAAAAAGTCAATACAAAAAAAAAAGGAAGAGTTCTGTGATAGTTTATTTATGTGGCTCTGATGCCAGCTCTACCTAGGCATTTGTCCATATGATTTCCAGCAAAGGAAGTGAACGTTGTTCAGGTCAAGCTACTAATTGGCCACCTCTGCCTAAAGGCCAGTCTGCAAGCTCCTTTAGCTGAGATCACAGGGACAAGTTTTATTTGAGACTGGGGAACAGTGTATTCGGCAACATGCGTGAGATAAACAATCATGTAACCACTGATAGTTCAGCTCACAGACACCGCTCCTCGCAGGGAGAAGAGACCGTTGGTCATCCCTCCAGCGCTCATTGGAGGGACAGACGGGAGGGGACGGACACAGCCGACTCAAGATTTAGAGAGGCAGAGTCAGCTGTCAATCAGGCAGCCGGAGTGGAGCCTGACCATATTGTTGGGAACCTTCCTTCACGGTCCCCATAGACGGGGCAGTAGCCAGCTATATGCTGACTCTGGGTCACAGGTAAACATTTGGAAATGTACACCTGTGACCAAAAAGAGGTAAAGCCAAAAAGGCTTTACTTCTCTTTTTAAAGGGGACATGGTGGTCAGTAATTTGGGGGAGGGTTACAGAATGTCAGATGTCTCCACTATGGTACTGGTGACATACTGTGTATATTCTGTGAAGTAGAAGCTCTGAAAGCAGTCACATTAGACCGATTACCTCCATTAGAAAATGTCTTGACCTACATCTAGCTGATTGATGAATAAGATGCTGCAAAGGTGATAACAGCTCTTCAAACGTTTTGTGACTGTATTCCGCAAATAAAATGCTTCTGTAGTTCTAATACAAGCAATGGCACAGAAATGGTGAGACGCTGAGTTTTGTTGTATGGCTTATTTTAGTCCTTGTTCAGAATAATAAAAGTGGCAATCAGACAATCACACAACCTCCTTTATAAGGATTGGGAAAACAAGGGCTTCAACAACAAAGTCGGAGAGTGCCCCTTGGAGCCTTCTCGATTCTGTGTTCTCTAAGGATTATTTGAATAAAAAAGGAGACCGTAGACTTTTAGTAACACTGATGAATAAGTCCGTCAACTGCAGCCAATCAAAATAGTCCTTTTCAACTTTGGTTTGCTAGGAAAGTTCCCCCCTTCAGGCATTGCCTGCAGGTCTCTGGGAGTGCTAAACGAAAGCATTCGGTGCACTGTAATTCTGAAGCCGGTGTTCTCTCAAAGTTTGTGACTAGGTTGGAATGTGTGATTGGTCACACATTTTAACGTAATCCCACCCAGTTTTTCGGCAGTGGAATTTGTGACCACCCGTTTAGGTCAAGCATTCCAATGCTTTGTCAGCTATTCCAGGGCAGATTGGCATCGTGGATCGTATGTGCAGGCAAACCGATCTGCCCTGGAACAGTTGATCGTTCCTGAAATGTCACTTCTATCCGACTTTGTGACTGCGGTGGAATGTGAGATTGCACTCACAAAGTCAGATAGAAGTGACATTTCAGGAACGATCCGCTGTTCCAGGGCAGATCGGATCTCCTGCTCATACGATCTGCGATGCAGATCTGCATATAATATACCTACCTAAGCCACAGGGACCCCATAATCTCCCCTGTGTGGCCTACCGAAGCCACAAAGCCTTTTTTTCTATGCTGTGGTTTAAATTATTTTCAGTGCAAAGCTTTTCTGAGAAGTTTGACCAGCTTTACATTTTAAAGTAATAAACCCCCAGAATTCATACACAGGCTCTAACCTGCGGGGTAGCTTTTGGATAAAATCTGTGAGATGGCGAGGCTGCATGGTGAAGATCACCGGAGCCCTACATTGTGCTAACTGGAGCCCTATATCCAGTTTAGCGCAATGTTGACCACTAAAGGATACGTACACAACAAAAAAGACCAAAACCGTAAGCCGGCCTGCCTTGGTGCTCACGTGACGTTTGCATATGTGTAGCGTTGCTCTGGCCGCTCACAATGCACATTTCAGATTTCTAACTGATGACTTAGAAGGCTGCTACTAAAATGGGGGCCATCTTGAATCTTTTACTGTGTATGGTGTGATTTTATTGCTGTGGTCTGACCACTGTTTCTCTTCCTGTGCAGAGAGTGAGTCCTTCTGCAGAGATGGTAATGATCGACAGAATGTTTATTCAGGAGGAGAAAGTTGCTCTGTCTCAGGACCGACAGTTGGCAAAGGAAAGACCAGGTAATGCACATCCCCAACTTCACCACTAGGAGGCCGCACAGAATGTCTGACTTTAATTGGGACTTTCTTTATATTCTTAAATTGAAATATCGAGTATTTGTTTTATTTGCAAATGATTATTTCATTTAATTCGGGTTTCTGTTATGTATATAGGTTTGTGGTGTCTCCCTCTAATGACTTTTTATGAATTAGGGACTTTGTTCAGAATTGTCACACATCCGCCGAGATTTCAGAATAAGCCACATAGACTCTTTTTCCTTTTAATCAGTGAGGAACCATAACCAGAATCACTGGGCTGTACTCACTATGGCCACATAAGTTACAATCTGATTATACAATCTCCTTTAGATTTACAGTTCTGTGGTGCCGTGGGAAACCTGACAGGATATCCATGAATGGGTCGTTTAGGTCCTAATACTACACGGCCGTTATTAAATCTATAAGAGATGGTGAAGTTTAGAAACCGATTGTAATATGTGGCCAGTTTATGTCTGATCCTAACTTTCAGCTGGTGTGCAGCAACTAGTAAGAGATTTCCATTAAAATTAGTTGTTTTTTTTGGTCACTTTTTTTTCTTTTTCAAAGTTTTTTTATAAGTTGTTTAATAAAAATACAGAATTGTATACTAAACCCAAGAACAATAATGTAATACAGTAAACTTCCCGTTACCCGGCATCCACGGGAAATTCCGGATAAGAGTTTACTGTATAGTGCAGCTTAACTATTTATTTTAGATGTGGCGGCTGCATTAGTTCTCCTTTTTCAGGGTGAGAATGTTTTCAGCGAGTACAAAAATGATCTGATTTATATTCTTACCAGAAACCGTGTCCTTGTCACCTCCCGTGAAAGCACAAACATTCTTCTGTAAACTACTCGCCCCCCCTCCCTCCATGTAATGAGGAAAACATGCTTGAGGTCTACATCAGGAGAGCAGCCTGGGGTGACCAGCATGACTTCCCTCTATAGATCCAGTACAAGTGAGTGTTGTCCCCCCTCAGACAGATAAAGGGAAAGAAGCCTGTGAACGCTGTGCAGCCACCACATGGAAGGATGTTTATATACTGAAGTTTCGTTTTTTAGAATTGCGCGCTCTTTATTTGTGTGAAGTCTTTATTGAAAAGTAAATCTTTATTACAAGGTGCTTCCATGGCACGGTTTGTCAGACGGAATTGCCTGCATGCGTTCTGGCTGCCTCTGCAGACTAATCCCATCATTGTCCCATCTTTGCCAACACAAGGAGGAGGGGGGAGTGCGGCCTTCCCATGACTGATTCAGCATTCTATTTATAGCCTAACAGCTGCAAGAAGGAGCCTTCAAAAAGTATAAGGCTGCATAGAGTTTGTTTTAGAATTACTACTTGCTGCTAATGGTTTGCATTCATATGAAATATTTAATTTGTACCTGTTAAGAAAGAAATTGCCTTTTGCATACTGTATACCCTTTGGGAGCGTATGTCAAGGCAAAATAAACAAATAACTATTTTATACATCTCTGGAATACATACACATATCCCAATATTTTACACCGGCTGCAGATACATAACAATAACTGTTCATGTGCCAGGAATAAAGTGCTCCTACCGTCCTCTGTGACATGACAACACAGATCTAAATTCCTAAGCGTGGGGTGTCAGCCCTGCACAATTCATTAATGATCTGAGAACACAGACTCCTCCTCCTCCCAAACTCCAGCCGATACTCAGGATTTTAGTGCTGGCTATGATTGAGAAGGTGCAGCAAGGGAGTGCTGATAAGAGTATGGAGGGGCAGGGTGGTCCGTTGCAATGACACTATCACGTTACCCTGCCTGGGGAAGGTGGCCAGTGGTGTTTCTTGATATGAGGAATAGGTTTCTAGCCATGTATGTAGGGGTGTGGGTGTAGAGTTGAATTCATATGGATCTATGTGAGAAGAGATTTATTCCCCTGACAAATGTTTGATAACACTGTCACTCTTTCTTCTGCAGATGAATACGTCTCCTCTTCTTCACGGTCTCAGACTGTAACCCCTTCTGTGACCTCCGTCTCTTCCTCGCCGTGTCCTGCCCCTGCAGCAGAGACCCACAGACCCCCTGCAATGCAGACCTCCACACCAATACACCCTACCAAGCTAGTGATCAAGCACAGCAGTGGGGGTTCTCCCTCTGTCACTTGGGCCAAAGCCTCACAGTCGCTTGATGCAGATGACGACGCACTCCCTTCACGCAGCAGACCTCCAATCAAAACATACGAGGCCCGTAGTCGTATCGGGCTGAAGTTGAAGATCAAGCAGGAGGCAGGGCTGAGCAAAGTCATCCATAACACTGCTTTAGATCCTGTTCATCACAACCCTCCACCGCCACCTCCACCTCCTGCCCCACCCACAACACCCGCCAGCACCGTCATCAAGACAACTGTCAACCCAACCCCAGCCACAGTCACAACCACCACACCCTCTGGGCAGATGAATGGTACACTGGACCATTCATCACCTGTTGAAAAGAAGCCCATGGCCACATTCTGCAGGCTACCCCTTCGTAAGACGTATCGGGAGAACGTAGACGCCTTTGTGACCGGTAAGCCAACAGACACCAGGTCAGCGGTCGAAACACCTGCACAAGTACCAGTTATGACCCAGGCAATAAAGCAGGAAGATGAATGCAGAAGCGTCATTACATCCCACAAGGTGCAAGGAGTCCCAGAGAGTGTAAAGGTGAAGAAAGAAGAAAGCCCAAAGCTGGTGTTCTTCAGCAGAGGAGAATCCAAGAGGAATAGTAATGAGATGACCATGAGCTTGAAAAGAGACCCCAAGGATGACGAGCCAGGATTCTACCGACCGGTGGTCAAGTCCGAACCAAGAGATCATGAGTCTGAGTTGAATTGGGAGATGACCCTTCCATCAGCCAAAAGGCTGAAGTCAGAGCAGTTTGACGTGGACAACGCCAGCTTCTCCAGTGACAGCCCCCAGGACGACACCCTGAACGAGCACCTGCAGAGCGCCATCGACAGTATCCTCAACCTTCAACAGCCCCAGAGTGGTGGAAATTCGAATGCCCTTCTGCGCTCCTCAGCCCAGTCTTCATACCATCACTCCTCTTCCTCCTCCCCCTTCTCCTCCCCAGTCCACCGCACAGACTCGTACCTTACCCCCAACCACAACGGAGGCCTGGGGGCCAGGACGTTAAATAGATAACAGGGGAAGGAAATGAGCGAGCGAGCCATGAGAAATAAATGAATTGCCCGGGGAGACGAATGATGATGTCATGAGCAGGACATGAGCCGACGCAGTACTTGGAGACAGGAGGGCACACATTTTCAGATTAAGCCTCAATTTTCTTTTTCTTCTTTTTTTTTCCCCATTTGTCCGCACGGTGCGGCAAGTGGTTCCGTGGAGAAATTGTGCCGCTTCTTAGGTGGAAAGTTGGGAACTTTCCGGCACGGGCCGGCTATCTCCCCCGACAGAACTTTTCAAAGGACACGTTCAACTGGTGATCTGTTGCCTTCAAAGCTTTTTTTTGTCTTCTTTTTCCCCCCCTCCCCTATTACCTCCCGCTTCCATCTGTTTTTTCTCATCTCAACTTGAACTGTCAAAAAAAAAAATTACAAAGGAGTAAAAAAAAAAAAACTTTCGCCTTTTAAGGAGGAAACTGAAGGGACTGGCTTCAAAACGTATTAAAGTTTATTGTAATGATATTTCTTTAAGTTATTCAAGCATCAAAGTCAGGGGATTTTTTTATGTTCTGTGTTGTATTTTTTTAATTATTATAATTTTCCAATCTGGGAAAATAGCAAATGAATGCACAGTGCACACAACAGCACTATACATGAAAAATATTCACTTGTTTTTGTTTTGGGGGTGCACCAAGAATAAAAGGGTTATTCATCAGACCCGGGGGGTGGTAAATGTCCAATCAAGATAACTTCTACATTGACTTGGGAGTCGGACTAGTACGTCTGTGCTGGATAGGGCAACCCGGTCCCTTCGTACGTGTCGCATCCTTTTAGAAGAAATGTGTGAGAGTAGGGGAGTTCATGTACGAATAGAGGAATAGACGGGCTGTAGAGAAAAGTAGGATGTAGAATTCCCATAGACAGGTCAACCTGCAAAGGACGTGTCAAGCAGTGTGTGTTCCTTATCGCATTACCCGTGCGACATTTGACTGCAGCACATTGATCCTACCATAACCGGCGGGAGAAAATGCCTCTGGTTAGCACCAGGCACTTAGATGCCCCTTTTGTGTGATTTACTCAAGCGGGCCCGATTTATGAATTGCCCCTTGTGGGCAGCTCAAGTACGCCTCAAAGAGCTTTAATTGTGCAGTAGAGCGAGATTCACCCGTTGTTGCCAGCTGCTTCTTGTTAAGTCACGTGGTTGCAAATGAAGCAAATGTCCATGTCAACCTGTGGCAACCCAAAAGTTTGCCTTTGCTGACCACCTGTAAAAACTGCTAGTTGCCTGGTTGTCATGCCGAGTGAGTGACTGACTCAGAAGGCGTTGTAGCCCGAGGATAAACATGACAGCCAGGAGGAGGCCAGCGAGGGAAACCAAAGGTTTCTTTCCCCTCTTAGTTCCTTTTATCCTTGCCCTGTGTTTAGCTGAGCCCTAGGTGGAATGGGCCGAGATTGCCGTAACTTGGTGGGATATAAATTGCACATGGATAACAGTGGACACTATTATTCTATCAATGTTTCCGTTAGGCGAGTGTGCAGATTGTATCACCTTCTCAGCATTGACACATGTTCAGCATGCATGAGCTGCTTCACCCAGACTTTTAGGTCCCCCTTTCCCCATCGGGTGCTTGGAGTACGTTGCCCAGCTGAAACGGCACGTAGTCCTAAAGTCATTTGACAAACCAATTGCAGGCGGTGACATGTTACTGGACATTAAAATGAGTGTTATTAGTCTGTTGTGATGCCTCCATTTTTGTTTCATTATAGAGACGGCTCCGAGTAAGTTGCAGTAATATTATGTCAGGATTCCATCATTCAAGTTGTTAGAATATTTACTCATGCATGGTTAGCCGCCTGCCCATGCGTCCTCCCTCATCCAGACAGACGTATTGTTACAGTCTGCTCCTTACTGTAATAACTTCCCGCCAGTTTCGGTATTTATTTCCATTCACAAAACATTTTAAGAAGAAAAGAAACATTACAGCGCCCCCTCCCCCCATCATCTTTCACCCTTTCCGATCCCAAAACCAACATTATGGTCTAAATATAGTACTATAAAAGAATTTCTACTGTATTTATAATGTAGAATGATTTTTTTTAAAGAATGATGTACATTTAGTACTTCTGTGTAAATTAAATTTGTTCCTCTTTTTAAAAACTGTATATGATTTTTTTTTTTTTTTTGGAAAAAATGTTTAAAAATACAGAGTTTCGAAAGCTGCAAGAGTGATGATGTTTGTTGAACAGAAGTGATGTGTGTCGGAACATGTAATTACCTTCTACTGAAATGTGGGATCATTTGGACCTGACCTGCCCTACATAGGTTTACAGGGTAACGTACCTGAAGTGGTGCCTGTAAGTGCCTATGTCAGTCAGCGAAACCTGAACAGTCTTGCACCACACTGCATTTCTTTTTAGAATAAACAAAAGAGCGCGAGGAGAGATGGCCAAGGGGAAGGAGAGACGGCCGGGGGAGGAGAGACGGCCGGGGGAGGGGGGGGAGGAGAGACGGCCAGGCCAGAGGAGGGGGAGGAGGGACGGCCAGGGGAGAGGAGGGGGAGGAGAGACGGCCTGGGGAGAGGAGGGGGAGGAGAGACGGCCTGGGGAGAGGAGGGGGAGGAGAGACGGCCTGGGGAGAGGAGGGGGAGGAGAGACGGCCTGGGGAGAGGAGGGGGAGGAGAGACGGCCTGGGGAGAGGAGGGGGAGGAGAGACGGCCTGGGGAGAGGAGGGGGAGGAGAGACGGCCTGGGGAGAGGAGGGGGAGGAGAGACGGCCTGGGGAGAGGAGGGGGAGGAGAGACGGCCTGGGGAGAGGAGGGGGAGGAGAGACGGCCTGGGGAGAGGAGGGGGAGGAGAGACGGCCTGGGGAGAGGAGGGGGAGGAGAGACGGCCTGGGGAGAGGAGGGGGAGGAGAGACGGCCTGGGGAGAGGAGGGGGAGGAGAGACGGCCTGGGGAGAGGAGGGGGAGGAGAGACGGCCTGGGGAGAGGAGGGGGAGGAGAGACGGCCTGGGGAGAGGAGGGGGAGGAGAGACGGCCTGGGGAGAGGAGGGGGAGGAGAGACGGCCTGGGGAGAGGAGGGGGAGGAGAGACGGCCTGGGGAGAGGAGGGGGAGGAGAGACGGCCTGGGGAGAGGAGGGGGAGGAGAGACGGCCTGGGGAGAGGAGGGGGAGGAGAGACGGCCTGGGGAGAGGAGGGGGAGGAGAGACGGCCTGGGGAGAGGAGGGGGAGGAGAGACGGCCTGGGGAGAGGAGGGGGAGGAGAGACGGCCTGGGGAGAGGAGGGGGAGGAGAGACGGCCTGGGGAGAGGAGGGGGAGGAGAGACGGCCTGGGGAGAGGAGGGGGAGGAGAGACGGCCTGGGGAGAGGAGGGGGAGGAGAGACGGCCTGGGGAGAGGAGGGGGAGGAGAGACGGCCTGGGGAGAGGAGGGGGAGGAGAGACGGCCTGGGGAGAGGAGGGGGAGGAGAGACGGCCTGGGGAGAGGAGGGGGAGGAGAGACGGCCTGGGGAGAGGAGGGGGAGGAGAGACGGCCTGGGGAGAGGAGGGGGAGGAGAGACGGCCTGGGGAGAGGGGGGAGGAGAGACGGCCGGGGGAGAGGGGGAGGAGAGACAGGATATTCAATATCCTGGTGGGAAGCTGTGCAGGTGTCAGTATCGGTGCAGTGGCATCCCTAGTGAATTATAAACGTGCACTGCGCTTTATAGACTTAACACATGCAATCTTATAATAATCTACATGTGGAATAAATATGCAGAATAACCCTACGGTGAAAAAACCCAAATATATAGTGGTCAAATACCTAATATGTATTTATTCACCTTAGGGTGATTCTGTATATTCATGTATTAATTTCACATGTAGATTATTATTAAATTACATGTGTAGTTGGTTTACATAGCGCAGTGCACTTTTATCATTCACGTTTTTAGGTGTTCTATACAGTTTTTAGCATGGCAGCTTCGGGGTTTGTTGTCCCATAGCACAGATCCTGTTTGTAATATTATCTATAGGTGCATCCCTAGTATTGAGAGCACAGGACGCTTTGCTGCAGCCATACATAGAACTTGATAATGACATTTTCTTAAATGCTAAATCCTGCTTCAGCAGCACAGATTGAACTAGAGAAGCAATGTCAGGGACCTGCTCTGCATGTATAACACGGAGTATATGTATCTGTTGCATACACATACTGTGGCATATATGGGCACTTGGTGTGAAGGTCCGGGGAGGGGACACAGCGGGGGTGACATCTCAGGGCATAGTGCGGGCTCCCAGCAGGGCCCCAGACAACACGGGAGAGCAGGGGGTTGGGCCGGTTTGATAGTGGGCGGAGCCTCCTCTCTGTAGATCACCAATGCCGTCTACACAGACGGGGCTGGGCTGGTGCAAGCCCTATTGCCTACACAGGTGAGGCTGCCAGCCCGGCACGTGTTTATCTTATGTGGTCTGAAGGGGCAGCTGCTTTGGGAACCACAATAATGATTGGGCCCTGGACAGCTGCCCCTTTTGCCCTGTGTTGAAGACGGCCCTGGCTTTGGGAATGTCCTATACAGATTTTAATGGGTGTGCTGACTGTCACTTCAAAGCATCCCAACTGTTAAATTCTAGAACTTCACTGAGCAGTAAAGACTTTGCCACTTCACAGCTGAATGAGTTGGTGGTAGAGCTTTTGTAGGATAGTCTTGTAGTCCACTACAGCAAGAACTCTGTATCCAGCTACAAATCACCAGAGAAAAGGTATTGAAGCTGCTACAATGGAGCTAGTCTGTTTAGCACTCCTGCCTTGCAGCACTCGGGGTCCCCGGTTCAAATCCTGGTCAGGACACTTTGTGCAAGGAGTTTGCATGTTCTCCCTGTGCTTGCGTAGGTTTGCTCCCACACTCCAGAGACATGCTGGAAGGTTGTCTCCTGTGTAAATCCTCCCTATATGTATGTATGTATGCATGTGAGATCGGGACCTTACATTGTAAGCGCCTTGAGGGCAGTGGCTGATGTGACTGCGTAAATGTTCGGCACTATATAAATACTTTAGCAGATGCTGAACATCCATGTACAGCCTAGATCTTAAATCCAAGTGGCTTCTACCAGGGCTGATTTTAGACTAACACAGGTCGCACTGTTACTGTTTAGGCCAAGTCGGGTTCAGTTTGCCGTCGTTGTACATTCATGAATGATCCAGCCTGGCAAGTAGTTGGAAATGGTGGACTACACAAGAAGGCGCATTGGCAAACTGTTGCCTCCAATCGGCTCATAGAAGAACTGTACAGTCAGTTGGTGGATATAGTTGCAATACAAAAATCCCGGACCAAATTAAATTCCTGCTAAGCCGAAGCAAAAGTTTTGGCAATGATAACCGATCCAGATCTGTGTTGGACATCTGGGCAGAGTTGGAAGATTTGCTATTAAAGGAAACCTGTAGGTAGAGGAATGCAGGTGACTGCCATTGCTGGCCGCCTAAAAATGCTAGATTGGATCTCTCCCGCTACAATAGTCTTTGGTCGCTGACCCAGAACCTGCATGCTGATTGGAAAGTTGACATATACTTCTTCCAGGGTTGGGCTCAGAATGTAGTAAGGACATTGAATCAGGACACCCAGGCAATTAAGCTTCTTCAGATAAGAATAATCAGATTCTTCAGATAATGGCATCCTCCATAGTCTATCAGTATAGTGAAGGTTTCTTTTCCAGGACCTGTTAACATTTGCCCCTCATGTAAATCCCTTGTGTGATCTACAACCCCAAATCACAATGAGAGGAGATTAAGACTGGAGCAGCTGTGCACGGCAACCAATCGGCTTCTAACTTTCATTTCCAGAGTGTAGCTGAAGATGGAAGCAGCTTGGTTACCATGCACAGCGGCTCCAGGTTTGGTAAATTCTCCTAATCTCTCTCGCTACCTGGAGCATTGTGCATGTGTGACCAGACAGACCCCATCTGCTTGTCTTGCATTGAGCTACCGAAGACCCAACCATCATGCAGCACTCCCTTAACAGGAAACGGAGCCTGCATACGTTACCAGATAAGCTCTAATGCGCATATATAATTACACACCATACATTCAAACACGATATTTTAATACATTATTAATCTTTATTTGCTGAAAGTAAGAAATCTTCACAATGTTCAACTGAAAACTAGAGTATAAAATAGGTTATAATCAATGTTTAGAGGCCCCTCTACACCTTTATTGGTGAACATGGCCCATTGTATTCTGTCAATGGAGTGTGCCGTCCTTTGTCTATGATGGTGCGGGAGTTCTTTTTATTGGAGATGAGTCATCTGAAGCCACTGCGAATGAGAAGAATAGCGATCAATCATTTTACAAGGTCCTGTTCATGCTTCGAAGTCTGAGGCTGGATTTACAATGGTCCATGTGTGATGCAGCGTGTGTCGGTGTTTTTAATATACGGTAATGTCCCATTCACACTAAACTGTAGATGTGAGCCAGCTCCGTAGGAAAGAATGGGATTTCTACCATAGGTGTGTGCAGCCTATTGCATTAGGGTGTGCACACAAAAGTGTATTCATATATATATATACACACACACACACACACACACACCTATGTATTCTCATACATACACAGACCTGATCATGGAATCCTGCATTCCTATCTCTTCAGCTGTCCCCTACCTCTTCCAGCAGGGGCGCAGTAATGAAGCAGCGAACCTGGCAGGTGGTCATGTGACCACCTGCCCTGCTTCCTCATTGGATGGGATGCTGCAGCCACACTCCCTAGAGGCTTTCCAGGCACTGAGGACTGGGACTGATATGTGAGGAATGTAAGTGGCAAATGCTGCTGCACTCTGTATCCCTGAGCCGGGCACAGAGAGATCTTTGTGATCATCACCGACTCGGTGACTAAAAACACGAAGACCGATGTTGCAGTTTTGGTGTTGGGTGCAGGGTGTGCCCACGCCCAGTGGCGTAACAATCGCCATAGTGGCCCAGGCGGCTGCTATGGGGCCCGGGCCCAGGGGGGCCTGGCCAGGGTATCCCTCTGAGGCCGTGTGGGTCGCTATGGCATGTAAGGGTGCTGGCTGTCACTGACACAGCTCAGCAGTGGCTTTTCCCCTCATAGCTGCTGCGGAGCTGTGTCAGTGACAGCCAGCAGCTACGGCTGAAGAGGACAGCGTTCGCAGTGAAGGAGGAGGCGGGGCCCGCCTAAGAGCAACCCCGCCTCCTCTTACATCACTGGCCAGCGACCTAAGAGCAGGTGGGGCCAGTGATATAAGAAGAGGCAGGGCCCGGGGACCATGGAGTCGGACAGCGCTGACAGGTAAGTGGTGTGCAGCCCATCTGAGACCCTGCAGAGCCCACTATAGAGAGTCTATGGTGGGCTCTGCAGGGTCACTCTCAGGTGGGCTCTGCAAGTGGCATAACTAGCAATCACAGGGCCCCATACAACATTTTGCTATGGGGCCCTGTGATTTCTAGTTACGCCCCTGTCCACGCCTATGATTTCTACTTATATTGAGTTCCGCCTGTGTGAAAAGGCCATCCAACATGCAGTTAGGATGGATTTTGTGGGTTTTTTTCCTTTTATTGTTGTAAGCATGAAAGAAAAAAACAACTCCATTTTTGTGTGCTGCCATACATTGCAGAGGGTCTGAAAGTACAAACGTTCGCAGTCAGGATTTTTTCGACTTTCTTTGCACTGGTGTGAACTATGTGACTTCAGTTCATTTATGAATATCCTGCAGCAAACACCCAAATATAAACAAGTCTGGGAGGAAACACGGGGCTTGTGACATCTAGTTAATAGAGAACTGCATGTCTTGTACAAGCCCTGGAAACAAAATATGCTGAAAAACAAGTAGAATTGTGACTGCTGAAGGGCCCAATATAAAGGTAATTGTTGTTGTTATTATTTTATATCTGGTTGGCTTATTCACCAGAACAACATAAAGCGCAGCAACCCATAGGAACCTATGAGACGTCATCTCTTCAATGAAAATAAACTGTGGATCTCAGCAGTTGTATGCACCGTCTTTCAACCGCTTTAAAGATTCTTTGTGCAAAACCCAAAATCTACTCTAGAATGACAGTAATGGTATTCCTTTTTGTTTATTTTGCTGCCCTTCCCAGATGCACATAATACCTTCCCTGTGCACCCTCACCGCTCGCTTCAACTGATGGGAGAGAAGAGCAATGCCTTGTATATGTCACTCACTCCCCTTCCTGCCCACACTACAGCGTTGGTGATTGGACACACGTACACCCAGCACTGTAATAAGATGGCGGGGAGAGAGCCCTCATTCCTGTCTAGGCTCCAACCAGACAAACCTGGAACTTACATAGAGTGTCCCCTCTTAGCTCCCTGCATAGGCAAAGTAAAGGTTCTCTTTCAGACCTATGTGTTGTGGGAAAACACAGCACAATGCACAGCAATATGTTCAGTGTCATTCATTTAGAATGGCGACACAAGTCCAGTTTATGCCAAAGGACCTGTGTTGCAGCACACTACAATTCTTGTGTTGTGCATTGAAATGCTGAAGGTCTGGTTTTTGGTCCATTGGCAGGCTATTAAAAAAAAAAAAGGCTGCTTTACTAATACACGTTAACGTGTGCATGGTAAGTTACTGCAATGGTCCAGAGGGGCCCTTAAGTGTTATACATGCCTGTTGCATCAAGGAAGCCCATGCACCTCTGTGGACTGAGAATCTGACCTGCAGCAAGAGTAGTCTTCGCACACCCTGTGTTGTGGTGCACTGCAGCTCAGATGTGTACCACCACAACACCCACAAGTGCATTACTGCAGGTTACTGTGAATGGGCCCTTCCTCCTAACCTACAGAGTAAAGTGATCCTAAACCCTGTACACAAACATTTGTCTTACAGGAGAGTTGAGTATACGGACTATTCACGTCTTCCACAACTTCCAATAAGATTCTGGCTGTTGATTTTTTCCTACCCAGTCTGGGAGATACCAGCAATGATTTGTGATGGGTAACGTCACCTTATTCTTGTACAATAGCATTCATACATGTGGAAATCTATGCGGTCAGATTTAAATAAGAAAAGTGTCCGGAGTACCTATAGCAGCCAATTCGGCTTTTAATATTTTGTGATAAAGGAAATCTGGCAGCTATGAGAAACATGCCCGTTCTTTTTACACAAAACACTCTCGTATATATGCTAAATAACATCAATGGACGGTGATATGCAGGGGCGGACTGGGCCGGGGGGCAGGGTGGCAATTGCCCCCCGGGCCTCTCTGAAGCATGGGTGTCATTCATTGTGGCCTGTCTATGTATAATTGACTTTATAAAATCTTTGCTATGTATACATGGATCGAGACACAGTCATACTTATAAAATGCTCTACATGGTTTCTTTTTTTTTTGCACATCTTACCTGCTGTTCACCAAGGCTGACGACACCATCTTTGTTTTGGTCCATACGATAGCATACCCCTATAATACACAGGATTTTATTGGGATTTAGTAACTGAATTCTAAACAATAACTGCATTTCTATGATAGTCATTTTATTGCTGTTATATGACAGAAGTCAGGGCCGGCCCTTCCTGTCACTGCACAAAGTAAACCTACTAATGATGATAAATAGGCCACCGAGAATCCTGTCCTGCATATTTGTTTCTGGTCTCACTTGGGTAGTGAAGCCATGCAGGAAACTGGTCCCAATCAATTCTGTGCATCCAGAACCCCCAGGAGCTTTAAGCAATAATATAATGGACAGCACAGCATATTACCACATTAGGGAAGACTAAGCCCTGGTTCACAACTGGGTGTTTTACAGCGCTGATCGACGCGCTGTACAAACGCCCAGCAAGTGAAATCCCATTATTTCCTATGGGCATGGTTCCCACCCGGGCGTATTTCAGCGCGTAGGAACGTGCTGAAAAGCGCCCTACGCCCAAAGTACAGGAGCTTCTTTGGGGCGTATTTTCTGCGCATATCCATTAGCATACAGCTTTAGCCTCGTAAACACGTGATTGTCGCATCAAACGCGCATATTACGAACACCCAAGTGTGAACCCAGCCTAAAGGTGCCTATACACTGGTCCAATTTCGGCCGGTTTTTAATGTAGCGGACGAAATTCGCACAGTGTGTGGGGCTGTCGTCTCCCTTTCAGCCGGCATTCCTTGGTCAGCTGATTGAGGAGTCGGCTGGAAAATCTTCGTACGATCAGAGCTGTCAACCAATGAGCTGCCCGCTCTGATTACATTGTATTCTGACAGGTATTGGCAGCATTTGTCAGAATGCAAACAGTGACGATTCCTCAAATACGCTATTTGTGTTGATGGAAAAATCGCATACATTTTTTTCATTCAGTCCGCGGGTTAAACGAAAAACAAAATTGACAGGTGCATGGCCAGCTTTACATGCCAAACCGATCCCCTCTAACACAGCTGGCTCGGTCCTCTTCCCGGTTTACATTATTTGCTTGATTGGCCAGGCCCCGATTATCTATTCTAACCGCATATTTTAAAAGGCTGCACTGATGATGGAGGCATTTAACATTGTGTGTGTCACTTACCAAATATCCCCAGGAGGTGTGCCATGCAGGACAGGAAGCTGTCAAAATCCACTCTTCTGAGATCATCTCCATATTTCAGACACAGCATCTCCACCAGTTTGTTGTCCAGATGGAATCCTGCAAAACAGAAGTTACAGCTGAGGATCTGGAGAAGCCGTTTACACAGAAAAAAAAAGATACATACATCCTAATTCATCAAACTGCACTGAAGGCACCGTAAAGTGTTGTCTCCCTAAAGTGACGTCTCGGTCAAATACTGTGTCCTTGTAGCATGCCTTTGGGACCAATTAACATCTCTTAAGCGCAACTGCAGCCTGCTGAAATGGGGTCATAGCGTTCCCAGACCCTGTAAGCATAGAAGCTATTTTGTAAAAATATTACTTTGAGATATCTTTATATTTTGTCAAAAGTTATAGCTGCAAAGATCAGGTTTCCCCCTCCAAGGGATCTGCTTTCCACACTTGTGAACTTTGAAGATGCATTTCTCCACAATGCTTATACCGTAGATACAGAGGTGAATGGGGGCTTGTTTTAATATGCTTCCTTCTTCTGCTTGTTTAGAATATGTATATACTTTAGTGTGCACAGCCTGGGCAGAGGACACTGTCTCAGAGCTAGAATGCCAAAGGTGACGTCAGAACTCCATCTGCATACTAATTCAGAGTCATTCATGCAGAAGTACTGAAGCTTCTTACCCAAGCTTACCTTAATGCTGAGCGATTGGTGCAATCCTCTTCCCCCACAATAACTAATTGTGAAAATTGTCCTGAAACCTATTCAGGTATATCTAAAATTTACTACATAAACTAACCCCTTAAAGGGTAGGTCGACACTGGAGAGTTAAACCACTGCACATTTTCTTGTATCTCTCAGGGAATCCATTGATGGGATCTGTGTGCTGAGTTCCTGGGTCTGTATACCTACTGGCCCCATTATGAGGGTTGCCATTCTACCGATGGAATTTTTATATTAGGGGAAAATGCAAAATGGGAGTCAATCCACGCAAAACAGAGAGGTGGGCAGGAACAGAGTCCGGAAATATGAATAGAGAGGTCACTGTTGAAATATCCCAGACATATAAGAAGCCAGAGGGTGACTCTGCTTACCAACCTCCTATAACTAAAATAACACTTTGGGAGAACAGACCCTTGCCCTTGACTCATACTAATATAAAGAACACACCCTAAGAAGATATTTTTAGATTTTTCATTGATGAGGGCAACAAAAAGTACAAGGAACACAAGTTAAAGATGATTTTGCATGGAAATATTAAGATACTATAAGCTTCATCCTTAGAAATAGTAATAAGATTATTAGTATTATTATTCAGGATTTATATAGCGCCAACAGTTTGCGCAATGCTTTACATAATTAAGGGAGGCAGTACAGTTACAATATAATTTAATACATGAGGATATGGAGGGCCCTGCTCCTAAGAGCTTACAATCGAGAATGAAACAACACAGAAGATATAATATCTAGAAAAGATTGCAGAAATAACTAACCAGCCGATTCCAGGACCAACCGCAGCTCCTGTACATCCATTGTCCCAGATCGGTCTCGATCATGTTCTGTGAATAAACGCTAAAACCAGAAACATAAGTAAACTTTGAGTGTATAAAAACGTCTTCCTTTTACCTACTGCTGCAGTTAAAGTGACATTGAAGTCAAATCCCTCCCAATGCTGCTTTAAGGACTTCCCTAAGTGATGTCTCTTGAGCCGAACATCTTCCTTCCACTCGTTTTCAGCAATCCCTCCAGTGCTGGTGCCGGTCTCTGATCCAGCGCAGACTGCTGTCTCTTCCTGTCACACGGAGTCTGTCCGGCGTGCACACTCACGACTTCGTACATTCACTTACACAGTAGCTCTCCTGCTCTCCCTGCCAGTGATCTCCACTGCGCATGCACCCACCCACCCACATCATCCTCCTGCAAAGCCGCTCGAGAAGCTGGATTCTGCAGCCGGGAGCAAGCAGTGGAGACTCAGATAAGTTAAAATTATTACTTATTAGCGAACTTTTTTTTTCCAGATGTTTTTGAATATGTATCTAATGCTTGCTAGTAGTACATATATGTAAAAAAAATGGAGACTTTAATGTCACTTTAAATCTTCGCTATAACCACCAGATGGCAGCAGTGACACCAGACATCTGTCCACACTGAGCATTAGTGATCACAGATCTGAAGTATAGTAATTATTGCTGGGAAAAGAGGTAAAGAGCTTTGTACATGGGCATGTATTCACACCAGAACAGGATTTCTGTCCATACAAGTCAATGGCAATAGATATGTATGAATGCAAGAACTATGCAGCTTAGGAGGAAATTAGAAGGCTCTCACATGGAAGCTGATTGCACCTGAAAACATGCAGCATATGTTCAGCTACACAAGCCCTAAATGTGTACATTGGTTGTATTAAAGTGCGGGGAGAGTAGAATATACTCACACTGCAGCTGTCAAATTCCGGCTCTAAGACCGAGAGCTGAGCGATCATGTGACCGCTGATCGATCAGCTCTTGTTGTTGAGACCTGACTCTCCCCGCATGGCTGCTGAGACCTGACTCTCCCCGCATGGCTGCTGAGACCTGACTCTCCCCGCATGGCTGCTGAGACCTGACTCTCCCTTCATGGCTGCTGAGATCTGACTCTCCCTTCATTGCTGCTGAGACCTGACTCTCCCTGTATTCATGTCTAAGCTGGAAGGTCAAACAGCTCCAAAAAGGAAGGAGAAACGTGAAAGGTGACCATTACTGACCTCCTTCTAAAAAAAGCTTTTTCCCAGACGGTGTGGATCAGAAACTATTAAAAACCACTGTGTCAGCATAACAACCAGGAAACTAGCATTTTTAAAATGATGTAAAAATAGCGGCCTCCAAGTTCTCTCAGCACGATTCGCTGCTGGAACGCACTGGGGCGCATCCTAGCAGGCTTCCTGCGTTCAAGGCCCGGAGGGGGCGTGGTGGTGCACACAGTTTAGCGTAGATGGAGGAATCTGTAGCACTTTTTCCATCTGACCATAGAAAGTCTGCAGATAATCTATAGGCGTATGACCAGCTTTAGGCTATAGGCGTATGACCAGCTTTAGGCACAATGACTTGTACTGCAGTACTAGGGAGGTAGTAAAACCCATATACTGTATGTAATGAGCAAATATGGACGCCACTGTATACATATAGGCTAAAAAACATGGAAATAACAAATACAGTATATAAAAATGAATACATACCAATAGAATGGTTTTTACATTTAGTTTGCCACATATTTAGCTACAAAAATACCTTTTAGGAAGTCTTACCTCCCATTCTTTAATCTTGCTCCAGAGATACTTAAATTCATTAAGCAGCAGTGTTCCACTTCTCCCGTGCTGCAATTCATATGTTAAGGTGAACACAGAAATACACAATGTAATGTTGAATGGCCTAGGCAGAGTCTTCATATTTTCCAAGAAAAAAAATGACTAGGTCAAGCATGGATTTTGGGTTCTCCTTCCCCTTGGCAAGATGGACAGCTCATACCATGCCAGGGCTGCATTTTGTACCATCAACAATGTAACAGAGAAAAGAAAGTGGCTCATTTGGAAGTAAGTGTGACTTCAGCAGGACCCTGAAACATTAATGAGATGCTGGATAACACTTCACTTGTGCTGGGAAGTCTGTCTCCTCTATGGCAGTCAGGGGGCTGGTATACAGTGGTGCTTATAAGAATGAATGTCATAGATCACTGGTTCTCTATCAGTCCTTTATGTACCCCATGACGCATATCGGTTTCTTACATTAAAGCAGAACTGAGCCGCCACAGATCCACAGGAGCATTTTCCCATTATAGAAAATGTACCTGTCAATTTGTCCTCCTCCAAAGATGCAAAGTCTGCACTCCCCCTCGTCGCTCTGGCGCTGCCATTTTTTCCGGACTGGCAACTTCCATTTTTGGCAATATGGTTGCCAATGATAATGTGCCAACACTCTGCAGTTACATTGTCCTGGCACACAGATGAACTCTTGGCATCTGCATACACAGCATTGTACATACTCCACGGGCTTTGTACAATTACAAGAATTCTAGCAGACAGGTAAAGAAGGTCTGGGCAGAAGAGACCATTTCTTCTCTCAAAAACTCAGCTAGCATTTCTTGTGGAGGACTTCAGTTCATCATAATAACTTTGAGTTTAAGGAAATGTCTAATCTTAGATAAAATAGACTTCAGTAAAACTTTCAACCATTAAAACTGACTTTACTAGAATCGTATCTACAAATATCCTTATTTGATTTCAAAAAGAGCATCCATGTTGTCCGGCCTCACAGTGGTAGGAATGGGTCGGCGATGGATTAAGGAGGGATGCTGCAGATGTGTCAATCAATATGTGTGGACAAAGCTGTGCACATTCTCTAACTCTGATGTGTGTATATCGGCCATATATGCAGCATTGTTTAGGCTAATTCAACCAGATTTTGATGAAAATGTGGCTTCCGATCTGACGGAGGTTGGGAATCTCCTACTAGAGGGGTGGGAAACCTCCGGTCCTCTAGGTGTGGTGCAACTTCAAATCCCATGAGACACTGCGAAATTCTCACAGCCACAGGCATGACTCCCACAGACAGATGCATTCTAGGATTTGTAGTTTTAAAACAGCTGGAAGGCCAGAGGTTCCCCACCCCTGCTGTAGAATAAGGACACATCCAGAGTTTAATGGGGGATGTTAAGGGTGCAAATAAATGGCCTAATCCTGCCCCTGATTCAACATCTTCATACAATGATGGGTCAAGAATTAGGCTATTCAGAACTAACCAAGGGGCTGATAATCAGCATTTTCTATTTAACAAAAAATGCTTATTGTTGGTCATAGATCTTTGGGTAATGGTGCAGATCCATCCCTCTTCAAATTGGCAACAAGTGGGCACCAATTCCTCCATCCACCTCAAGATCCACCATGTGGTTTAGGCAATAACAGATGTTACAAGCCAATGAAAAGCTGTGGTATAGATATATACAATGTTGATGCATTTTGTTAGCCAATAAAAGATAAACCTTCAGCTGCTACATTATCCTGTCTCAGTTGACAGCCGCCATGATACAACATTCTGCTGCTAAGGATACATCTGCGATTTTTACAAGAAGCTCGCAGGTCTCCATGGAGAAACCATCTGTCTTCAGGTGCGTGTCTGCAACAAAGAAGGAAATTGTTGGGAAACAAATAACATCGCTGTGTATTTTCACACCCCTACTCATCTCTCCTATAATAGGATTTTTGTATTCACCATAAAATCCTTTTCTTCAAATCCATTGAAGAACACAGTAAGTCTTTTGCTTTTGTGTTATACCGCCATCTACAGGGGGATTGGACACCGGCAAACAAAAACCATAAGCTAGCCCCCAGGATAACCTTTCCCACTATCAGCATGCCTCAACTTTGTAACAAAGCAGTACCGAGAGCATGAGCATAAACACAGAGTGGTGGGACCTGTGTCCCTCAATGGACTTCAAGAACAACAGAATACCAGGTGGAAGCCTTAATATCTGGGAAAAAGTTGCTTGATGCTAAAAAAGACCAAGAAGCACTCACAGATCTAATATGAGTGCACCTTGAGTCTAATCCCTCTGTAGGTGGCAGTATAACCCAAAGGTTAACAATTTTCAGGGATTTGTCGGAACTATTGAATGCTAAAAGGAATTAAACTATAAGGTCTATACTTATTATTCTACATAATGTAATATGGTCATCCTGGAAGCCATCTTTGTTCTTTATATTATTACAGTATATAAGGTGAATTTGAGTTAATGGTTTCAGGACAAAGACTCTAACATCAGCAATTCTCAAAGCCTTACCACATACATTCCCAGGTTGTAAATTATGGGGGTACCAGACAACAAGGACAAGATAAGGGCTGACCATGGTACCAGACTGTGTAAAAACTGTGAGATTGATGGAATTGTCATGTCTCAGGCTTAACAAAGGACAAAAGATAAATTCGCCATGATATTTCTTTTTTCTTTTCTCATCATAGTAAAAAGAGCTCACAATAGAAGTTACCTTGTATACAGTAATATGTGATAGAAATGGTATTACCAATCATTTCAATTGTATTATTATTATTATTATTATTACTACTGCATGACGCATCTAAATATTTGCTTAATTTAGTCATTTTATATTTTTTTTATACAATATTCAACCTATATACTTTATATATATTATTTTGTTGTACTTATTGACATATATTAGTATATATTATTAATATGGTGTGTTTTTTTTTTTAAGGTACAAATAATTACATTAGGTATATTGTTATTTTTGCAATCAGTGAATAAAAAATGTGAATACCCACTGACTTCATTCTCAATGTATGTGGAAGAAAATCGTTTGTTTTTCTTGCTCAGAATTTCTGAAGCAATATATCTCTTAAAGAGACAGTAAGTCTGATAGGTTCTGCCAAATAACAGGCCGCCCTGTTAAATTTCATGGTTTCGTTCAAAGCTTAGGTCTAAGGTCATCTCATGGAATAATATTGGAATTTTAAAAGGAAAAATACAAAACTATTCCTAGTCCAATATTGGCCTCTTCAGGTAAATGCAAGAACAATTATGGGGATTTAGACTCTCCTGACATCATAATTAATTTAAGATAAGCTTTCTCCTCCCACATTTTGGTTGATAAAAGTTAGGAGAAAGTTAAGAGGGGGACTGAAAAAAGAAGGAATATACAGGAGGACGGACACTGACACAGAAAGGAGAGATATGAAGCTGATGGACGGGCTGCCGGGGGGAAATGAACCAAAGAGAACCTGAACATCTCTTGTCCCTACACTGACAAGAAGCTGACATCTCTAAGACAAAATAATTTTAGATTTTTGGTAAGGAATAGATTTCTATTTATCTGTAAGCAATTGACTAGCCATATATATCTAACTAAACCATTTTGTCATTGTTAGCATCAGGATTGAATTGGAGGAACAGTTTATCTGCAGTAAAAATTGTCTCCCTTTTAATCTTGGGAGAAATATTTTTGGAGTCTCCTCAAAGCTGATTTCAGTTTCTAGTCGATGGTCTAGCTGTGATGTATACATAAAAAAATAAAATAACTTAGTGGAAGTTTATCTTTACCTCAAATAGATTCTTGGCTGATTTACCAAGTCCTGCGCATAGTATTATGAGTTAGTTCATGTGCAGTAGAAATTTGAGCTTTTGAACATCTGTTTGGCTGGGAGATGTCACGTGTTGCATCTGCACAGTATTTAGTCACATTCTGCTGAGCTACTGAGGAGTTACTAATTGTATTCCAGGAGTTACTAAGTTTAGTATTATTTTGGCTGATTAATATTATTGCAATTTCCATACATAGTCTTTTTTTTCACCAGTTATATTCTGTTTATTATTTTGCACTGATGTTAGTTAATAAATATATATATATATATATATTTGCACATTATAATTTTTTTGTCTTCAAGTTAGCACAAATAAAGAACTCAAGTTATTAGTTGATTTGTGAAAATAAGTAGAAAAACTCCTTAATTCCATATCCCGGCCGGTTTTCATAAATAAAATACAGTTTATTTTATCAGAATAAACATTCTGACATATTGGTTATCACCACAAGGTTATACATTTGGGCTAGTCCAATAAGGTAGTGCAAAAGTATAGATAATATGCAAAGTGCAGTGACCCTTAGCAACTAATTACATTCCAGGTTACTGCAGATCAAACACAAACTTGACTTCTGATTGGTTGCTGTGGATTACTGTACATTTCATGTGGTAAGATAATGAATTTGTGATTTTTTTTTAAAAAGTCTGCGAAAAGTTCCCCTTTATAAATGTCTCTTTATTGAAGCCTTTCAATTTTACATCCAATCAGAAAAGTGTCCAACATCCAGATGTTAAACTTCCACCCTGTTGCTTACGTTTTGATGTGGTTTGGACCAGGATGCTCTGTAACTCCTCGGGACTGATCTCCTCGTCCTGGAATGCAACAAAGGTTTAGAACATGCAAATATACACTGTTCATACAAAATAAGTGACCTACTTCTAAAGAGGAACTTTACCCACCAATTTAATGTCTCCCAAAAAAGTTACTTTTGAAGCAAGGCTGTCAGTGTGCTTATTTCAGCTCACAAATGAAATTTCAAGCCCGCAGATGGCTGGTGTCATAGCTGGTCACATGTTCAGCACCAATGCAAATAAAATCCAAATAGAGGCTAAGATGGCACCTTCCTTGGCTGTATGGGATAGGAGGCTGTAGTTCCACTTTAAAGAGACTCTGTAATTTGAACACATACTAAGCTAACCCCAATCCAAACATGTACTTCCTTAAATCAGGCAAAGCAACAGATTGGTTTGCTAGCCGATATGAACCACTGCGGATACCTTTCCTGAGTTCCTCTGCTGCCCTGTCCAGAAGTCAGAGCCCTGTGACACACACAATACTTCAAGGGACAGGAGCATGTGATTCTCTCCCATATCTCCCACAATGCAGCATACAACACTTGAGTGGCTAATTGTCAGGCCTGAGAGATGTCACTTGGGATAAGAGAAGGTCTTTAGACTTTTGAAAAACTCCTAACCAGAGTGACCAAGAATATACACAAAGCTGTTTCTCAAGGCTCAGGTGGGCAAACAGGCCATTAAAGGAGAAGGAAGTGTCACTAGACAAGGGGCTTGTCTATAAAGTGAACCTGTTATTTTGCCCTGACTAGGCAAAGTAGGGGTTGACTATAAGTTTGTATTACTTTTGCCCAGTACACATTTACATGAATGATGTGCCTTACCTGTCCAGAAAGGCGCTTGAAATGTCTTGTGAATTCTTCCAATGTCATCCGAAGCTCGCTCTCCTGTAGAGAAAGGAACACATATTAAAAGGTAACACCAGAAAGACACAGATCTTCATTTACACAGATTTCTTTTCCTGACAATATTTAATCCTAACAGTCAAACAATATCTTAGCAATGTTTCTCCTTATAGATATTTCCTGGTGTTTCTTACATGCACTTAGTATCTTGAAACAAATGCGTTCTTCCCTACCTAAAAGTTTCCATGGTGCAGTATAAATGTGACATCATGGGTTCTCTTCCTCCTAATTGGTGCAGAAAACATGCTCTTGTGATGATGTAGCTCTGTTCTTTGCAGCATTTCCCAAGGTAGTTTGATGGCACTTCCCCAGAGGACCTTGACACCGTTGTCGATAAGGTAGTCACCCGCACATCAGAGTCCAGTGTATCAAAGCATCTTTATTTGACATCAGATTTACATGGTATCACATATAACAGCCATGTTTCGGAACCTACAGCATTTCCTTTATCAAGCAAACAAAATGACAACCATAGCGGGAAAAAGTGCACATTATATATATA
>NW_017306489.1:1045959-1096707 GCF_000935625.1 Nanorana parkeri
TATATATACACACACACAGTATATATGTACTTTTTCACACTATGGTTGTCACTATGTTTGCCTGATGAAGGAAATGCTGTAGGTTCCGAAACATCGCTGTTATATGTGATACCATGTAAATCTGCCGTAAAATAAAGATGTTTTGATACACTGGACCCTGGTGTGCCTTATCGAGGTCTAGATTTGTGCGGCGCCATCCGCAAGTCATGCCAGCGCCCTTTTGACTACACATTCGGATTCTGGTTGGGAGACTGGGACACAGATATTATTCTTGACACCCTAGTCTCACAGGAAATGGGTTGAATGATGCTTGCAGAAAGTCACTATTAGAGGGCAATATTAAAAAAAGACCCGGACATAAAATTTTAAGCATCTTTTGATTGGACACGTCAAGGAAGGAGAAAACACATAATAAGGCTACGGCATTCACCTTCAAGGCACAAGGATGTATGTACTCTTTTAAGGAGCGGAAACTCTACATTTCGAAAAACAAAAGATTATATTTGCAAAAAAGATCCTCAAGATGTGTTTGTAAAATAGATCCCCTTTTTTAAATTACACTTTAACTCGTGTACACAATACATTATTTTCACAAGTACAGCTGTGGAACTTATATTGGGAGACACGTACCTGAAACACCTTCCCCTCTGCTCTGATCTCACAATCAACCTCCCTGAGGAAAAATACAGACCAGAGTGAACAATGCAAATGCTTTCCTACTCAAGCGTTACAAATGAAGTGCCTCTTATAACGGTTTGGTGTCATTCAACTTTTTTATATAGATGGAAACTCTACAGTTCAATGTACTTTTCACACTGTGCGGTTTGTAGGAAAGCTTCTGAGCATTGACCTGCACTTCTTTTCATTCTTCTTCAGAAGACTTTAGTCCTATGCCCAGTATATTGTTTAGGCAACTATATACACTGTACATAAACTAGAAGTGGAAGAGGAAAGATACTAAGACAGACTAATATAATAAGTAAATTCATTTGCCGAGATTTGTCTTACTTGAATGTGTTATTTTTCTCGGTGAAGACTCTCAGGTTGAAGGAAGACTCTTCATGAGGCATAAAAGTGGTGGGAATGATCAGGTACTGCCCAGGGGGAACATCATAGCGGCCGGTGATATCTCGCTTGGCTATGTATGGTGTGATAACCATGGGAATAAGACTGGAGACAGTTTTCACTCTCTGTGACACCTGTGTCATCTGTCCAAACTGAGAAAGACAACATGACCATAATGACATACTAAGTACACTGACAGAATGTGTGCTGCCCAATAAACCTAAACCCAAACATTAATACTTAGAGTTACACTAATGGGGGGCAGGTAATCCCTGTATATTGTGATAACAGATTTAGAGGTACAGTAATGGGAGTCAGGTAATTCCTGTATATTGTGATAACAGATTTAGGAGGTACAGTAATGGGGGTTGGGTAATCCCTTTATATTGAGATAACAAATTCTGTGGTTTAGTAATGGGTTCAGGACAGGTAATCCCTGTACATTGTGGTAACACATTTTGCTGCACTACAATGGGATTAAGCAATCCCCATACACTGAGATAACAGATGTAATGATACAGTAATCCCTGTACACTGAGGTAACAGATTTAATGATACAGTAATCCCTGCAACTGAGGTAACAAATTCAGTGGTATAGAAATGGGGGTTAGGTACCCTGTACATAGTGGTAACAGATTAAATTCTACAATAATAGGGTTGGGTTATCACAGTGCATGGCAGTAGCCCTGTACACTTTGGTAACAGAATCAGCAGTACAGTGATAGAGGCTTTGCACTAATAGACATGACAAGACACAGGCGAAAGTCAGAGATGGCTGTATTCCATATAGTGACAGATCAGCTGCAAACAGCAACACAGATGACAGACTAGATATGGATCGTTATAAGGACAGAAGCCATGATACACCAGAGTTTTCACAGACATGTAGTTCAGAATTGTGCAATTCACCTCTTTTGCCACCTGCAAAATAGTAATATTTAAAAGGTTATTCACTGAACTTACTTATCTTATCTCGAATATATTTCGCTTTGCTAATACATGTTGGTACACAATACTGTACCTGGTAGATCTCAAAACCGATAGCCAGAAAGTCTCTCCCAACAGCTCGCCCCTTCCGCCTGTCCTTCTGCATAAGAGAAGCTAGGATTGTGCATGGGTGCTTCTCAGCATCGCTCTCTAGAGTCACTAGGAACTGGGGGTTAGTCCAGAATGTACCTGCAATGGAAAGATGTTCTTATACTCAAGTATAATATGGATTTACATAAACATGTCAACTTCCTGTTTTATTGGTCTGTGATGGATGAGAAGGCTGATTGAGTAATAGGTTGAATAATCTATATGTGCAAAAATCCCTACTTGACAAGGTACACTATGCAGGGTGCATAAAGAAAAAAAGACAGGTCCTCACCTCTGTTATTTCGGCATCCACCCGCATTGTGCCCTCTCACCCATTTGCCATTAAAAGAGCTGTCATTCCATGGCTTGGCGTTATCACTATAGGCTGAGTCTGGTGTCAGGCTGCAGATTTCCAGAGTGTCAAAATAGCGCATAAAGTCATCCATTTGCATCCTGAAAAAAAGTCTATTACTATGAGAGTAACAATATAAGACTGTATGCAGTATAAAGTCCCGAACCACCTAACCCCAATCTCTTACCAGAATTCACCATCTTCACGTTTCACATGAAGTTTATCCTTCAGCGCATTGTCCAGCAGAGTCCACATCGGGGAGCTGTCAGTAAACTAAATGACAATGCTTCATCTGCTTTCAGAAAGGCAGCACCATCTATGTTCTGGCATCATGCAGGGTCAGCATCTACTTCCTTAACTGAGATTGTGGCTCACGGATGGCACAGCCATGTAAATTCTGGTCATGGGATCATCCTATCTGATCTGATCAGCTCCTGCTGCAGCCTCTTACATTGTGACTTCAAATCTACAATGTACCTTCTGATCACCAGGGGAGAGGAGACTGAGGAAATGCTTCCTGCACCCGACTGATGAAATCATCTCAGCCTAGGCAAACTCACCGACTGACGATCAATGACTGCTTTTTAAGGGCTTGTTCACACCGAAAGCCTGTGCGTTCCAGAGTAGTAGATGCTGGAATGCACTGCGATCGCTAAGAAACTTCCCCCGCGTTCTGGGGCGGGAGGGGGCGTGGCAGTGCATTGAATTCAATGGCACCGCTTCCACGCCCCCCACCCCTCACCCCGCGCACGCAGTGTGATCAGACACGTGGCAAAACTTTGCCAGCGTTCCATTCCACTGCAAATGCAAAAAATAGAGCAAGTCCTATTTTTGGCGTTTGCAGTGGAACAGAACGCTGGCAATGTTTTGCCACGTGTCTGATCACACTGCGTGCGCGGGGTGAGGGGTGGGGGGCGTGGAAGCGGTGCCATTGAATTCAATGCACCGTAATGCCCCCTCCTGCCCCAGAACGCGGGGGGAAGTTTCTTATCGATCGAGGTGCGTTCCACCAGCTACCGCTCTGGAACGCACACACTTTTGGTGTGAACAAGCCCTAATTATACAAATTAAAGCTTTTCTGAAAAAAATACACTGTTGCTAAATATTGTGACATGTCAGGAATTTATGCATGTAGACCTGTGAAGTCACTGAAAGCTCCACTTTAAAATAAATGGCCGCCCCCATACAAAGTATACATACAGACAAGGTATTTAGAACAATAACACATATTGGGAAGATTATTTACATTAAGCTGATTTTTCCCCATGACAATCTAAAAAAAAGTTCCTTTTTTAAAGGCAATATACATACACCAATTCACTAAACTGTTCAAGTTACTGTATGAATTTTCATTATTAAACAATATTTTCTCATAAAATCATAAAATGGTTTAGTAATCCAAATGTGTAAGAAGCTGATCCAGACCAACCTTCCCCCCCTTTAATATCACTTTTGTGCACATGCAGAGTTTTAGTTACATATGCATACAAGGGCAGCCATGTTTTCTCATGACATGCAGACACAATTGTTATACTTTACTGCTTATCGTATTTGAGTGTAAGTCTATGAGTCACCTCAGACCCCTTGGATAAACACAATAAGGAATGAGATCCAGGTCAGCCATGAGTTTAATCTGAACACACCTTGTTTGCAGTTCGGCGACTGGGCAAACTATCACATGACTTTAGCCCTGAAGCAACTTACAGCTTCAGGATGCTGAGCTGTGAGAGCAGTAAAGAAATCTAATTATAAATGTTTAATGTCTGGGAAGGTTTTTTATCCCTACAGGGGTACCAACATCCCTTGTAAGTTACAACACATAGCAAATAGAGTCTATATGGGACAAGATCTCGTGGTTTACAATTGCATTAGAATCCTCACCTCTAATCTACACACCCGAGCAAAGACTATCTGATCTTTATATTTGAATCAATGCAGATAAGTGACTTAGGAGTGTAGCATATTACATTATTGCCTGGGGTGTCTCATGGCTCTTCATCCTCACCATATCCCTTTTGGATATGCCTCCTGGTGACATGGCAATACTTGCTCACGGATGGCATAGTTGATGGTGTTTGTAAGCAACTGATTCCATAATAATAAAAGCTGGTGAATCGTAAATGTGCAATAGAGACATCTTCCCCTTTTTTCTCTGTACTGCCATGCTTTTACTTGGATACCCTAAATCAGCAGGAAATGATGCAGGGTGCCATTGTGGACCTTTCTTCCTGGCTGCTGAAGTTTGAAGATATTTTGCAGCTCCTGTGATAATGTTACGGGGCTAAGAAGAGGGACAGAGAACAGGGCAAAAAAAAAAAAAAATACCAAGGGATGCTACATAGAGGGAGAGGGAGGCTTGAATGTACTTTTAGGTGCTGACTGGAGTTCCGCTTTAAAATCTGGACTTATAGTTAAAGTAAAACATGGCTTTGAGTTGTGCAATCATCATTAATAAACTTTAGTCACAAATTAGAAATGAGATATGAGAAATTAGATCAATTTGAGATGCTTCTGAGATCATTTAGAATTCATTTCTGGCGCATTTGTCCTGCATCAAGTTGCTTTGCATACCCATTGACTAATATGGGGGAGGGAAGCAGTTCTGATGTGAACAAAGGCCATCTACACTGGCCCTACCAACATCAATGGACCCCACACTTCATACAATACTAGGCTGGTCATTATTTATGTTATCCTGGATACATACTTGTCGCTCCAGCGCCCATTCCACTCCACTGCCCCCCATGGATTTCGTAGTTTGATCAGAGGGATCCTGCGACCATTGTGCTCCACCTATAAGAAATATATTAAGGGTTCATTTGTAGGGTTTGGGTAAGCCAAAATGTTTTCTTTTAGTTCTGGGTAGAATGGGGCAGCGTTAGAGCCTCTGTCAGGATTTTATTGGCTGTGTTAATGCTGGAAGGATTCAACCTCTCTGTTTGGTCACTAGCACAGAGGGTGATGGTGGTTACAACATTTTACAGTTGCATCCAAAACAAGAGGTTAGAGGAAATCCTCCAACGGGGACACCTATGCCGGTGAGAGCTGAATAAGAAAGGCCCTCTCCTAATTTGTGAAATATTTCCTGTCACTTCCTGTTGCATTCCTGGACATGAAGTGAGGGGAAATCTTGCCAATGGGACACACAGCAAAAGAAGAAAAACAACTATTCCCTACTGTGTGGAGGTTCAGACTTTTGGATGAAATGGGTTAAGTGTTAGGGTCAACTTAAAATACGGAGTAGGAACACTCTAAGGAGACCAGCACATCCAAAACTGGACCCAGGAACTACAGCAGGGACAGCTCACTGCTAAAGCCTCTAAAACAGGGGTGCCCATAAGGTCGATCGCGATCTACCAGTCGATCGCGTAGCGATCACTGGTAGATCACCATGTCCTCTCCTCCCGCCGCTTCTCTGGATCCCCGCTGCTCCGAGAAGAAGTGAAGGAACTTCTTCTGGATCCCCGGGATCCGATAAGAAGTGAAGGAACCGGCGGCGGGGGAGGGCGGAGGACAGAGCGGAGGACAGAGCCGCTGTCACTAACTAATGCAGAGCAGTGAGGAGAGAGAGAGAGACGCTCGGCCAGGATCTGACAGCCGGCGCCTCTCTCTCCCCTCACTGCTCATACTCTAAAATATATAAGCCAGCAGGTGGTTTGGCCCACTGGACTTCACCTATACCTGAAATATCCCTTCTGGGTGGACTAAAGAGCAGGGGTAACCAAGTAGGAAAGAGTCTTAAGCTGGCCATACACTGTTATATTTTTTCATTCACACTGTGGGCTGAACGAATAAAATACAATAGATTCTTCCTGCTGGGTTATTGTATTCTGACAGTGCCGGGTGTGCTGTCAGAATACCTAAACATAGAGGGCAGCTGATTGGCTGCTGTCACTGTTTCGTGCAAAGATTTTCCAACCATCACCTTCAATTTTCTGATTGAAGGATGCCGGAGATAAGGTTACCAACATGCCCACCCACAGAGCAAATTTCGTCTGGTTCATAAAGAACCAGCTGAAATTTGCTCAGTGGGTGGCCCTGTTTAACCCTGAATATTATATGATTAAATAAATTACTGATTCTGTCAAACAAAAAAAGTTCAGACATGATACCTGCTGACAACACAATTTATTTTGTCTATATGGTCTGTTTTATAACATAATGGAAGTATATGTGGCCTTACCTCTGAGACCCCAATAATGGAGTATGCATGACCTTTCACCAGTCCTTCTGGGGTCGTCATTTCAGTCTCATTCGAATTCTGAATCTGTGAAGAACAACACAAACAGGACACTGCTAACAAGAGATTACAATGCTCGGGAATAGAAAGAATGAATGTAAGTGATGTACCAATGAAACAGCCATACAGGTTATTCATGAATAATGTATTAGGCCATAAAAGTCTGCACACCTCTATTACAAACACTATTTCATAAGCAGCAATTAAAGATTTTTAGGGTGCTTGAACACTGTGTGTCAGCCTGCTAATACGACAACAGAAGATATACAGAATAGGCACCGCAAACATCAAAAGAATGAAAGATTTTTAGGGTGCTTGAACTCTGTGTATCAGCCTGCTAATACGCCAATAGAAGATATACAGAATAGGCACCGCAAACATCAAAAGAATGAAAGATTTTTAGGGTGCTTGAACACTGTGTATCAGCCTACTAATACGCCAACAGAAGATATACAGAATAGGCACCGCAAACATCAAAAGAATGCTTTTGCAGTAGAATTGTATAGAACATACAGTATACAGACGCACTATAAATAGAACAATAGGTACAAGTTTCTTAGTATGTCAGGTTACGTCAAACATAACACAACAAGAGTATCTGCTGCACTGTTTATCCCAGTTTATATTCAGAGGAATACATGCATGAACATAAGAAGAAAAGTAAGCATTTTAGTCATATGAGTTTGCATCATAAGTTGCTATTCGGATTGATTCGGTCTGTCTGCTTATGTGCATGCATGTATTCTTTTGAATATAAACTTGGCTAAACAGTGCAGTATATACTATTGTTGTATATGTGTGCTGTAACACAATAAACTAGGATATTTCTACCTATTCTACTAGTGCTTCTATATACACTCGCCGGCCACTTTATTAGGTACACCTTGCTAGTACCGGGTTGGATCCCTTTTGCCTTCAGAACTGCCTTAATTCTTCGTGGCATACATTTAACAAGGTGTTGGAAACATTCCTCAGAGATTTGGGTCCATACTGATATGATAGCATCACGCAGTTGCTGCAGATTTGTCGACTGCACATCCATGATGCGAATCTCTCATTCCACCACATCCCAAAGGTGCTCTATTGGATTGAGATCTGGTGACTGTGGAGGCCATTGGAGTCAGTGAACTCATTGTCATGTTCAAGAAACCAGTTTGAGATGATGTGAGCTTTGTGACATGGTGCATTTTCCTGCTGGAAGTAGCCATCAGAAGATGGGTACACTGTAGTCATAAAGGGATGGACATGGTCAGCAATAATACTCAGGTAGGCCATGGCATTTAAAAGGATGATTATATGGGTACTAAGGGGCCAAAAGTGTGGCAAGAAAATATCACCCACACCATTACACCACCACCACCACCACCAGCCTGAACCGTTGATACAAGGCAAGATGGATCCATGCTTTCATGTTGTTTACGCTAAATTGTGACCCGACCATCTGAATGTTGCAGCTGAAATCGAATACCCATTAGACCAGGCAACGTTTTTCGAATCTTCTACCCGGTGTGGTCTTCTGCTGCTGTAGCCAATGGTATTGTGCATACCTCGGATGTAACGAGTGGTTATTTGAGTTACTGTTGCCTTTCTATCATCTCGAACCAGTCCGCCTATTCTCTTCTGATCTCTGATATTAACAAGGCATTTTCAACCACAAAACTGCCGCCCACTGGATATTTTCTCTTTTTCGGACCATTCTCTGTAAACCCTACAGATGGTTGTGTGTGAATATCCCAGTAGTTAAGCAGATTTTGAAATACTCAGACCTCCCACGTTCAAAGTCACTTAAATCCCCTTTCTTCCCCATTCTGATGCTCGGTTTGAACTTCAGCAAGTCGTCCTCCCCATGTCTAGATGCCTAAATGCATTCAGTTGCTGCCATTTGATTGGCTGATTAGCAATTTGGGTTACCAAGCAGTTGAACAGGTGTACCTAATAAAGTGGCCGGTGAGTGTATGTTAAATACAATTCGATTGCAAATGCATTCTTTTGATGTTTGGTGTGCTCACTCTATATATCTTCTATATTCATAAATATTGTCCCATAAATATTACATTCTAACACTCAGGGTTCACATGTTAAGCAAATCTATGGACACAGTGGTGAGAGGGTCCAGCAGGCCACAAATGTTCTGTCCACAGCATGACAGCTTCTGGATAAGCAAAGGTCATGTGATGGTTCAGGGGTTGTTTTATATATATTTTATATATTACTGTTGTTTTGTATATATTTTGTATCTCTTTTTTTATGGTCAATACTAAAAATTAAATGTTTGCTATTTTTTCTTTCAATCTCTGAGGAAATAGAAAATCTACCCTTGCAGTGGGGGTACCCACATACTGCATGCGTTAAGTGCTCGTTTATGCCAAGGGCTGAAGTAAAGCAGAATTACTTACCTGATCCCTGATCAGTGCTCTCCTCTTCTCCCCCACCTCTCCGGCTGGTTGACTGTCCTTCAGCATCCTCACATCTAAAGCAGGTCTATGGAACCCAAATTAGACGTGATGATAGCAGACGTCCTTAGACCGACAGAGCCTTTGGAGAAGAGGCTGCAGGGATCTGCTTTACTTTTGCCCCTAGACATAAGGGTAGCCCCACAGCAAGGGTCTTCATTGGCTACTCACATTAATGGAAGTTCCCATGAGTGACCTCTTCTCCACAGCACTCTGGATTATGTGAAAAAGGTTTGCAGGGGGAATCTTGAGGTCCATACTCTCATCCACTCCTCCT
Source organism: Nanorana parkeri (assembly GCF_000935625.1). Classification (NCBI taxonomy): domain Eukaryota; kingdom Metazoa; phylum Chordata; class Amphibia; order Anura; family Dicroglossidae; genus Nanorana; species Nanorana parkeri. The sequence goes on from NW_017306489.1 coordinate 1,055,424, forward strand.
GTGAAATCTACAAAGGCTTCATTCACCCACCCTCCATCCAGTGCCTCATAGGACCCATTCAATCTAAGGACATAAAAATAAGAATTTTCTTGACATCAAGTGAGTTATATATTACATAGGCACTTAAAAATGGTACTGGAATTAATAGTAGGTTGCAGTGGCGTAACCAGAGTTATGGGCGCCCGGGGCAGAAAATTATTTTTTCGCCCCCCCCCACCCCCATATATATCAGCTAAGGAACTACAAGTCCAAGCATGCCATCATTGTCCCTGTACACCCCCCCACACACACACACACACACACATATCACCCAGGGAACGGCAATATCTGGTTGTTGTACAGGGGCAATGAGGGCATGCTGGGGCTTGTAGTTCCCTAGCTGATATCTTATGAAGCTGTATTCAAGGTTGGTCTGGAATTAATAGTATCTAAACACCCACAAGACTGAAGAATTTACTGTCTCTCCTTATCAATAAATACATGTATAAAGCTGGTAAATTTGATGTCTCGCTATAAATATCAGATGTGCTTCATGGGCGGAGCAGGGCTTTAATATAAACAGGTAGATTTGTAAATAATGCAAATAAATAGGGGTGATGCTGTTTGGCAGCAATCCTGTTTGCCTTCACTCCATGTATTATATTTATAGAGCATGCTTGGCAGTGGTTGCCATTTAGTTATCTAGGCATTTCAAGGTGAAACCACAAACGCAAACAAAGTTTCAGCTCTGTTCAAGAACTGATTACTTACTTGGCATAAGCCTTCTCTAGCAGAGCGGGCCAGAACTCACTTTTCTGCTCTGACTTGACGAATACCAGCTCGCCATTCTTGGTAGGGAGACGGTCATCAATCACAACATCAACCCAATTACCATACTGCCAGAACTAGAAGAGACAAAGGGGTTCCTGGTTAAAATTGGAAAAAAGAAGAGTCTAAACCCTACACTTCTGCAGTGGTCAGGGACAGATTCTGGCATAGCCAACATACATCGTAGCTGCCCTGCTTGCCAGTGCCATCTTGCCAGGTCCTCATTGTTGCTATCCCTGCTAGGTTGCTATCTATGTAGTGGGCTCTTACAGTTCATCCAGTAAAGAGCCCTACACATAGGACTAAGGCCCCATTCAAACTGAGCGACATGAAAATCGCGCGATTTTGAGCGATATTGTGCGACATCGAGCGATATTGAGCGACTTGTCGCGCGACTTTTTCCTATTGAGCTGTATGCAATCAGGAGCAAAGTCGCTCGAAAAAAGGGTCATGTAGGAGCGACGAGCTACAAGCGATATTGAGCGACGGGATGTGAACAGCTTCATTGAAATGGATTGGAGAAGCTACATAGAGCGATATCGCGTGGAAATATGAGCAATATCGCTGCAAAAATCGCTCGATAAATCGCGTTGGTCGCGCGCGATATCGCGCAAATGCTTGCATTGAGCAAGCTTAAATCGCGGCTAAATCCGCTCCAAAAAGGGTCCTGCTGTAGCGACACACGACCCGCGACAGCAGGACCCTTTGCCCCATTGAGAAGCATTGGAGAGCGATATCGCGCGGTAAATTGCCGCGATATCGCGGGAATTACCGCGCGATAAATCGCTCAATGTGAACAGGGCCTAAACTGCTAGAGTAGGGCACTCTTCTAGAGGTAATGATGCAGAGAAGGCAAACTGTCTCTTTTATCCTCCCTGCCCCTAGCCCATGCTTTCCTGGCTATGGCATTTTATTGAATGTGATATCAAGCCTAGCCAGGTGACTGGGGTAGGAGGGAAGCACAAGAAAATTTGCCTAGGAGAACAGCAAATATAAATCGACTTGACAGTGGCATTGAAACAGTGTAACGCGCTCTACTATGTCGCTACTAAATACTGATACAGACTGTAATCAGTCTGTATGCTGATCCAGAAAATTGTGAACAAGAGGGTTGCTCTTGAATACAGATACGAGTATCCCTATGTACCTAAAGCCATGATGGAGGAGATGGAGGCCAAGCGACAGACCTGGTGTTATACAGAGGTCTGGAAGTACTGGGGAGTGCCCAAGCCCCGCCAAAATTCAAGTCACCCAAAGTTTTGGGAAAAGTTCATGAGCTGCAGGCAGAGCTGCAGCGTGGGCCGCCACATTTTCAAAGATAGAGTGGTGGTTGTAAAGGCTGGTTGCAGGGATCAAGAATATGCCATCAACATTTTTGATTCCGGGGGCAGAATGGTGCAAGTTCCAGATCCACACTTCTACAAGTAAGCATTCTGCCTTCAGTTGTCTTTCACCACACTGCTGCTTTTTTCTTTGCTTCATGTAACGTATATGGACTGGACTCTGCCTAAATTAGGTGTCAGACAAGTTCAAGTTTGCTAAAGTTCAGCCTGGACTGTGCTTTAGTTTCCTGTGATGTGTCACTACTGGATTTGCAGAGCTACTGGATTTGACCCTCTGCATTTGTTACAGCTTACTGGACCTTTGTAATTCAGATATACCTCAGGAGAGCTTGTGGTCGTTGATTTTTTTTGTAATGTTTTTTTCTTACCTCTGTCAGTCTGCTTACAGGTGTTAAAATACCCGTTGGCTGTTTACCCGTTTTAACCCTTCCCCATCCACTATTGCTGTAGGATTTTTATACTAGACTCATACAACGTTTACCCAAGATTCACACATTTTCCTGTTGCATTAGATTGAAAAACTATGTGAATCCTGGGTAAAAAAAAAATATCAAAAAGGGCCTGCCATTGAAATACAGAAAGTTTCTAATGATGTGAAACTCCTACAACCTTAGCAGCCAGAGGCCACAAGCTGGAAAACAGCGGGTTTTCATTCATGGCAAGAAAGGCCAGAATGATGTGATTTGGTAGCTCTGACATGTGACCTATTAATTAATAAACAGCGTATAATTCAATGTTAGGTCCACTTCAATAAAACAGATGATAATTTATTGATGAGAATAAAAAATTGTAGAAAAGGGGGATTGAAGCAAATTGTTGCTTTATCCTGTATAGCACATGCACTTACAATACAAGCACAGAGCCAGTTAATAAACTCCAACAGGAAAACAGTCTAAATTAGTCTTCTGAAATAATTTTACCTGAAAATGGAATATTCCTGCATATTCCTTCTGAAAGCTCTGCTGGGGAGGAACTACTTTCTCCAAGAGACGAGGGTAAACAGTCAAGGATGCTGCAGCAGCCAGAAACCAACAGTTACCTGTAAAAACACATACAAACAATGCTATTGAAGTCATTATGAAGAATAATGCATCATCATGAACAAGAACTGAGATCACACAATGTCTGCTCCAATGACCAGAGAATTTCACAGGTAGCCTGCCCTTCCCAACAACCCCCTTAATATACAACACTCCAAAAAAAAAAAAAACAACCTCTGGTCAATTTTCCCACAACAAATACGCATTAGACTTGTATGGAGTTCAAAGGCCACAAGCAGCCGCTGTTTAATTTAATACCAAAAATAAATATGTGAGTGGGCAGGAGAAGATTTTCTTTTGGTGGTAGGATTACCTTTTTTTTGTATTTACATTACTGATAGCAAGTGTAAGGCAAAACCAAATTTACACAAGATGGTGAGACACCAAAGCTAATCATTCAAGATCCCTATGATAAAATAATGACAGTATTCACTAGTAATAATATATTCTGCAGTTTGACCGCACACCCTGGACACAGCCTTTTCTGTGCAATGGCTGAAGCTGCTACACTACTTATGAGCATCTGTTGTTGGCAACTAAGGGGTCGGGCGCAAGCAGAAGACTTTTGCTAGTATGATTGCGCTTATAAATCGCTAGTGACACATGCAATTGCATACAGCAGCGATTGATCTTACCAATGTGGAAAACTGAGCTATCCTTAGCGAATAATAACAACTACCTGCTACAATTGGTAATTGCAAGTGATTAATAACAGGGGATTACAGTGGCATGATTGCACTAGCAAAACCCATTGTGTGCGCCCAGCTTTCAGAAATGCTGTCTGGTATGTAGGGGTGTTCAGTTGTTGCAGTAACAAGACAGCGGAGCAGACATCAGAATTAGCATTCAAATACTCACCTGATTACCTCACACATCATGGCTCCATGACAGAGTCCCAGCATCATTCATAGTAGCACTTCAAGGAGACTTTTATTGCCCATTTATCTGTATGTAGCTACACCCACTGTCACTCTCTATGCATATGTCCTCGTTATCTTTCAACTGAAACAATTCTTCCCTCACAGAGAAAACAATTTATATATGCATTTAATCTTGTTATCTTTTCTGTCACCTATGTCAACATTTGCAGCTCAATGTACACTGATGTTCATGATTCCCAACCAATTCCCATACTATATTACAGGAAGTAACAGCTTTACTTCACTGCCACCCACCAAGCTCTTTTTTGCCACCAGAAGCAAAGACAGAAAACCATAAGTTGTGAATTGTAGCTGGGTTCAAGACCTACAGTAAATACACTGAGTGGCCAGATTATTATGACCACCCCATCAGTACTTCGTTGGGCCACGAGATGACTCCACGAGATGACTTCGTTGGGCCGCCTCGTGACTCCACGAGATGTTGAAAGGTGATGCGAGGAATCTGACACGGCACTGTTGCCCTTCTGTTGTCTTGTACCAGTCTTGTCACTCTCCGTTCTGCCCTAACATTGACTAGTCGCTGGCGGCCACAATTCGCACGTTCAGACCCAGATTTTCGGCTGACAGTCCAGTCTTTAAACACTTTAACAACAGCTGCTCTTGAACATTTAACGAATTCTGCTGCTTTGCTGATACTCGCTCCATGGCTCCGAGCGCCAACAATCATCCCACGTTCAAAGGCTGTTAAATCGCGTTGTTTACCCATATCTTCAGAAAAAAAATTACTTCTAGTGTCGTGGTAAACAACCTGCTTCCCTATTTATAATGGTTTGGCCCTCTAGCACATTCAGCCCTAAATTATAGCTAATTATATCTAATTTGGCTACAAACATCAGGTGGTCATAATAATCTGGCCACTCATTGTACATTCTGGCATATGACATGAAATGCATGTAGCAATCAATGTGACCTACACTGATTGATTTTCATCTGTTTCCTGTTGAATCTGTCAAAATTGAATCTGGGGGTGATCCTGCCAGCACTACTCACCTCAACAAAAGTCAAGTTTCAATGAAGAAGGAGCTGGTTGAAAAATTTAGAATTTTTTCTTTTAGTTTGTGTAAACCTTTTTTGTCTAGATCTATGTTTGTCCCAAATATATTTATATTCACTTTCTGTTGACTGACTCACTACCTCTGCTGGAAGTCTGTTCCAAGCATTGACTACGCTTTCAGAAAAATTAAACTTTCTACGGTCAATTTTGAACGTTCTTTCTGCTAGTTTGCGGTCATGTGCCCGTGTTCTTTATTTTAGCTTAATACTGAAAATAATTCCCTCCTGAACCTTATTCACACCGTTAATGTAAATGTTTCAGTGATGTCCCCTTCATCTCCTTTCCTCCAAGCTCACTACAATCCCACATTTAGTTTATTAATTTGTATTGGGATTGTAGTCCGGCAGGGGAGCGAGCTTGGAGTGGTGGCTACTTTACAACACACACGGGGACCATGGAGAACAAAAGTAGCCACCCTCCAGAAGGAAGAGCACTGTCAGTATGAATTCAGAGATGATTTGAAGATCTACAGCCGAGTGATACACAAATAAGATACATTTTTGTTACAAGTTTAGTGTCACTTGATATCTTTTATCCCCCAGACATTTCACCAATTTTGTTGCCCATCTCTTAACTTGTTCTATCTTATCAATATGTTTTTATTATACAATGAAATGAGTCCAAAGTCAGGCATCAAATACACTTTATCTTTGTGCCAGGATGTGTAAAGCAAAAGACCTTTTTGATGGCATTATTCTGTCCTTGGGCAGAAAGGGGAACTGAAGTAATTTCTGTCCCAAGCCATTACCAAGACAAGAAGTTGGGGAAACCTCTCCAATTAGGACATAATCAATTTTGTCTGCATTCCCATTGGGGAGATTTCCCTCACTTACTGTTCCGGAGACTATAACTATAACTATTCCGCACAGCTATAACTGGTGACAAATTGTTGAGTGCGTTTGTCATTTGTTTTGCTTGACCGATTTGGTGCAGTGACGCATGGGGGTTCTCAGCTGCCATTGGGATGTGCGGCATCCCTTGTGTGTTTCTGTGCCTTTAAGGAGGTTGGGCTTCCTCCTGACAAACCTGCACCCAATTTGAAATCTTCTGCCCCCATGTGCTCCAAGATGGAGACTCTCATAGTTTAGAGTCAGGACCGCACTATAAGAGGTGCCTTGGCGCGGCTGTGTGGCTTTCACATTTTCTGCAGAAGACGTGTATCCAAACCTCTGTTATTAACCTTAGTGGTGAGACAAATTGTTTTACATGCTGGTTTGTGAGTGTGCCATGATTCATTTCTACTGTTTTTTTGTGTTCAGGTCATGCCACCTTTCCTGGGGAAAAATATAGACATTAAGGTCTCTTTCCTATATTTAACAATTGCCAGTTACTGAAGCCAATGAGCTACAGTCACTGTTCAAGTGTTCTCACAGCTGCACATAGCGGCATTACCTGTTGTGTGGTTGTTATATGAATACTGCGCACATTGCTTGACCGATTTGGTGCAGTGACGCATGGGGGTTCTCAGCTGCCATTGGGATGTGCGGCATCCCTTGTGTGTTTCTGTGCCTTTAAGGAGGTTGGGCTTCCTCCTGACAAACCTGCACCCAATTTGAAATCTTCTGCCCCCATGTGCTCCAAGATGGAGACTCTCATAGTTTAGAGTCAGGACCGCACTATAAGAGGTGCCTTGGCGCGGCTGTGTGGCTTTCACATTTTCTGCAGAAGACGTGTATCCAAACCTCTGTTATTAACCTTAGTGGTGAGACAAATTGTTTTACATGCTGGTTTGTGAGTGTGCCATGATTCATTTCTACTGTTTTTTTGTGTTCAGGTCATGCCACCTTTCCTGGGGAAAAATATAGACATTAAGGTCTCTTTCCTATATTTAACAATTGCCAGTTACTGAAGCCAATGAGCTACAGTCACTGTTCAAGTGTTCTCACAGCTGCACATAGCGGCATTACCTGTTGTGTGGTTGTTATATGAATACTGCGCACACTTACCCAGGTCTCCCTGACAAATATCCGTCCACTTCATATTCTCACAGATAAACTGAAGAGAATGACAGATCTCCTGGAAAAGACAGACACATATATTTATATGGATTGGCATGTACAAGGCAATATAAACAGTATATTATTGTATGCAGATTTAGGGCTCAACCACATGGGTGTTGAAAACTCTGTGTACCGTGTTTAGTATTGTACGCATCTACACAAATCTATGGGTCCATTCAGACAGCTGCGTCTGGCAGCGTAAGGTTGATTTGTGTTTTTTTTTTAAATGGGACACAGCTGTGTACGGGAATGTAAATTTCAGCGTTATTTACACTGTACACATGTAAGCGTTTGTCCAAACATTTACATGCAGAAAGCGTTAATGCACTCTAATGGCTGGCTCAGCGGTTATCATGCTAACATCAAGAACGTCTAATAGTATAATCACACAATTCATGCGCACAATGACCTCAGACTTCAGTCATTTAGAATTAGCCAAACTCATGCCGTGTATGCACCACCACCACATAAATGGCCATATTCAGGGCTCAGATGTCAACATTAATAGTATGTAATCAGCAGCGCAGGTGCCACTGGCTAAACGTTGTTGATATTGACATGTTGGCCTTAGGCAGGAGTGGTGGCCAGTTGGGTCCATTTATGATGTATGTATGGAAATGTAGCACAAACATTACATGTGGACAACTTTTAAATGCAGGATGTTGCTGGCAACAAGATCCTGTATTCATTCATGCGCCCATCTGAAAGAGCACCTATACACCAAATGTAAAAGGACCAATATGAAGAGATTTGGGTCCCATAGAGAGACAACTGGAAAAACAGTGTTCAGTTTACATACAGGCTATGGGTAGGTTAGTTTTGGATAGGTTTGCATGTAACTAGGAATGAGGGGGCCCCATAGCAAAATTTTAATCGGGCCCCCCAGGTAACATTTTCACTTTAGTAGCTGATAGAATCAGCCGTAACAATACGTGTCATTGATCTTAACATAAACTATGCCTAAGGGCTGATCCACACCAAATGCATTGGGGCTGTGCTGTTTTTTCCAGCTCAGTCCCAACGTAAAACAAGGAAATTTGCCTAATCGCAGATGGGGACAGTACACCCCATTGCGAGTACTTTCTTTCAACAGCGGGTGTGCAGTACAACTACATTGCTAGGTCCAAAGAACTGAATAAAATGTCACTCTATCTAAGAGAAAATAAAAAAAGGTAAACAGTGGGGTGCACTGGGATCGGCACACTGGCACTGTGACAGCTAATGCACATCAACGTTTGTTAAGGACAGGCAGCCGAAGAGCCGTCAGCAGAGTCACACTACTAGGGGACTAGTGATGTGGATAATAGTTATAGTTGTGATCAGTGTAACAATCATCAGCATGTTTTATATTATGACACAACTATTAATGCTCTTGCACACAATTAGCTTATAACCCTAATACAAATTTCTTTAATCTCTAGCTTCTTTAAACTATTTGTAGAACTACAAACATCAGCCCTCCTATAAGGTTTTAGTTGAGAAGACACTGGGATTGCTGGGAGGGCAATAAACCTACACTGCTAAGACAACTGAGCAAATGCTTCTGATTGTACACAGGGGGATCATCTTCTATTCTGGGAAGTTTACAGTTTATTTTTCTTTTACAGTCACCTAATGGGGCCCCCCTCCTATCCCAGGCCCCATAGCAGTCCTGCGTGGGCTGCTATGGCTATTGTTACGCCAATATTTGTAGATGCCAATGGTACTCAATGATGTATGCTAAGTCTTTCATAGTGCTTTTACTGGATATGGTCAAAAGCTTTGAAAACAGTTATAAATAATGTGAATAGTAAACATTACTTCTAATTCCTTTATTGTAGCAGTAAGGTTGGGGCATTGTGTGGGTGGAACAGGTCTGGCTAAACGGGTTCAGCTATAATTAAAGTGACACTAAACCCAGGAGTTAAATCTTAAAAATACATTCAAGTACCCGAACTATTAACAAAAATGTATCTTATTTGTGTATCACTCGGCTGTAGATCCTCAAATCATCTCTAAATTCATGGTGACACTGTCCTTCCATTCTGGAGGGGGGCTACTTTTCTTGCCTATGGTTCCTGTGTGTGTTGTAAAGTAGTCACCGCTCTAAGCTCGCTCCTGTGATGGACTACAATCTCATGTTTAGTTTACCTATTTGTATTGAAATTGTAGTCCATCACAGGAGCGAGCATAAAGCAGTGGCTACTTCACACAGGGACCAAGTAGCCACCCTCCAGAAGGAAGGAAGGTGTCAGCAGCACCAATTCAGAGATGATTTGAGGATGTACAGCCGAGTGATAAACAAATAAGATAAATTTTTGTTAATTGTTAGGGTACTTGAATATTTTTGAGATTTAACTCCCTAGTTTAGTTTCACTTTAAATTCCTGCAGTCTCTTCTGATATATTTTACCCCCCAGACTTTTCACCATTTTTGCTGTCCATCTCTGAACTTGTTCTATCTTAACATCTTTTCTGTACTTGTTTAACAAGCAACCTACAAACTCTCCACAATGTATTTAAAGGGTGTTTATCTAGATAGTGTGAGAGCTGCCATGTCCATGGGTAGCTGCAGACAGCAAACAATGCCAGACAACATCCCAGATAGCAACAAATTGTGCTGCAAGTTTGAAAATGACTTGCTAAACTATTGCAGACGTGCCAAGCTTCACAATTTTCTTGCACAATTACAGCAAGTCTGCATTGCAAGTCTCCAGACCAGCGAGCTTGCAGAGCTCTTGCTAAGACCTGCAGGACTCTTGCTGTGGACTTGCCAAGCAAATTTGCTACAAATTCAAAAAGTGTCAACTAGAACTTGTGCTGCAAGTCTACAACTTGCCAGGAATGTGTGCAGCAAGTTAACAAGAATTACAATTTAACCCTGCCACAAGTTTGTGGCAAGTTATCCTTGCTATCTGGGATATCTCATTAGTGGAAAGACTGATTGTTCTAGTAGGTTTGTCACTATTGTTTTTTTTCCATTGATGAAGCATGTCTGGGGGTGTCTTGCTGCAGATGCACCTTCCGTCTCCATGTCAAGATAGCCAAGAGTGTCTGTTTATGTTATGGCCGGCTGAAAGACAAGCCTGAGGGTGGCTGGATTTCCAGGTCTATGGCCACTCAGGTTGACAACATAATGACTGTAATTACTTGGCCAAAAATGTTAAGAAATACTTAGCTGGGCAATATCTGTTTGTTTGCTCTAGGATCATTAAATAAAAAAATAAAAAAAAGCTTGAAACTTTACAGTCATTAGAAAATCTCCAGAAGATTGAATAATCAGATTGTAACGTTTCCCAGATAGCGAGCAATTGAGCTGCAAGTTTGCAAATGACTTGCTAAACTATTGCAGACTTGCCAAGCTTCACAATTTTGTTGCACAATTACAGCAAGTCTGCATTGCAAGTCTCCAGACCAGCGAGCTTGCAGAGCTCTTGCTAAGACCTGCAGGCCTCTTGCTGTAGACTTGCCAAGCAAATTTGCTACAAATTCAAAAAGTGTCAACTAGAACTTGTGCTGCAAGTGTTCTGCAAGTCTACAACTTGCCAGGAATGTGTGCAGCAAGTTAACAAAATTACAATTTCACCCCGCCACAAGTTTGTAGCAAGTTATCCTTGCTATCTGGGTTGTGGTCAACCTTACACTGAAAACACAGCCAGTGCAGCCCCAATGTGGTGTGAATGGCCCCTTAAACTACACTGTGCATGGTTATCTTTAAGGAGATTGTATCAGATTGTAATGTGTGTAGCTATATATTACAGAGCAAAGCATTCTGCGCATATGAGTCCCCATTCACACCTACGTGTTCTGTGAACACGCACCAATCACATATCAAGCAAGTGCTTTGATGTGCGTTCACAGAACATATAAAAAATATGCAATGTGCTTGTGGTGCCATTACTTGTCAATGGCACCCCAAACATGGCCAGGAAAACGTGTGGCTTTTTTCCCCGCGTGGGAAAAAACGCATTACGCCTGTAGAAGAATGTGCTACATGATCTACTTTACCGCATTTCTTGTGTCTGCGACACCCAATGAAATGAATGGGGACATGCGGCAAACAATACGCGTGAACACGCACAAACACAGCGTCCGTTTCTGGTATGCCGAGGTGTGGAAAGGCCTCCCTGTGCAAAGCATTGGAGGCTATCTGACCTTTAGTTCTAATATCAAGACAGATTCAGCTACTTTGGCCAGTTCTATGTATAAATACATTTAATTATGTTTGTAGATAAATAACCTGAATAATTGTGTTTTATGTATGTCTGGAGTTAAACTTTAACTGCTTGTAAACAGACGATAAGCCCAAAAAATAAACATTGTGTTTGCTGCATGAGCAATAAAAAGAAAGCAGACTGGTGAGTGTGGGCACGGCTCTGTTCCTGCAGATTATTATAAGGGAAGAGACTGTGTCCTGCTGCTTAGGGATAGCACAGGGTAGAACAGAGAAGCAATATAACACAATCTTATGTAAACTGTTAGATCCGCTCCATGCACATATATTATTGGTAGGTCTCCAATCCGAATATCAAAGGCCTTAGTAAAATAAACATTATAGACTATGACATATTGTCACATTTCATCTAGGGTCTAACACTGCAATATATAAAAGCTCAAGCTCACTACACACTGCTCAACTGCAGGACTGGACTGAAATTCCAGCAGTGTGTGGCCCCCTCAGAAACCCCTAGCATTACATTCAGTTTATGGACGTCAGCAAACTAGAAGATGAATTCTGATTGGTTGCTGTAGGTACTGTACTAAGTAACAATGCCCAGTGGGATATAGCATATGTAACACAGCGGACACTGGGCTTTACATTTTTACCTCAGGCAGCTGTCTTTCATAGTGTTAGTCCGGCTGCACATTGCCTCCTCCTCCTTCCTGGTGCCGGCACAGCACAGGATAGCCTCACACACAACAGCACAGCCCTGGAGCCTGGCACAAGCCCGGATCCCACCCGTTAAGCCCTAGAGAGCCCAGCAGCTGCATTCAGAGCCCTGGAGATTCTGGCACCCGTCCAGAGCTCTGGAGAGACCCACATGCAGCCCTGCATGGACCCAAACGCAGCAGTGCTGAGATCTGCATGCATCCCTGGTAAGACCTGCACGCATCCTTGCTGAGATCTGCACGCAGCCCTGCTGAGACCCAAATGCAGCCTTAATGATTTTACAGCAATAGAGAAAGGGGCGCATTGAGAAACCTGGCCTTGGGACAGCAGAGAGAGTAAATCCGGCCATGCCCCCATCCACACTAAACTGAGTGGATGGAGGAATCTCCTCAGCACCCGCGGCTGTCCAAATACCCAAACAGTGACTGCATCTGATTGGACACAGTAACTGTTCAGCCCACAATTTTCCACGCGGCTCCTTTAAAATTTCAGTCGAAATTTGCGCTGGTGCCAGCAGGCCCATCCACTGTTTGAATTTTGGTTGATTCACAGTCTCTCGTTTAATTAGCTAATTTGTATTAAAGTTATAGTCTATCACAGGAGTGAGCTTGGAGTGGTGGATACTTTACAACACAGACAGGGACCATGGGGAACACAAGTAGCCACACTCCAGAAGGAAGGACAGTGTCAGCACCGATTCAGAGATGATTGGAGAATCTACAGCCGAGTGATACACAAATAAGATACATATTGTTAATAGTTAAGTGACTTGAATGCATTTTTAAGATTTAACTCCTGAGTTTAGTGTCACTTTAATTTTCAGCAGACGCCTCGGTTTTTTTCTTGCTCTCCACAGGACCGGGTGTTTGACACAGGTTCTATTTACAGCGTGAAAATGGCTCGTCTTGTAAGTCAACACCCCGGTGTATAGAATTCAACGAGCCATATGTAGTTACAACCCAGATCCTTTTCACACAATTACGTCTGTATATAATACAACAGGTGCTCTGAATAGGATAGGGTTACCTGAAGCCAACCTCTCCTCAAGCCACACAAGAAAGGATAGTGTTACATTATGTACACTTCACTGCGTTGCTTGTGTGAAAGAAAATCTGTCATTACACACTCCGTAGGATGAACGGTGTGACGGACTGAACCGTCACTGGGGCTGCTGGAGGAGCCTGAGGGCTAGCCACCTTCCTACGGACTATGGACCTGAACTATGGAGACCCCCCTCAGACCTCTTGGGGTACATGGAACCATTCTACTAGGATACATGTGGAGTGGATATACTGTATGTCTCCCCCGACATTACAGACACACACCACTGTGTTCATTATAGGCAGCAGGCTGGCTGGAGTGACCATTGTTTGCAATGATGGGATTAAGTTCTTATCTAATTAAGGACATTCATCCCAAAGAGTGTCTGTGCATGAAAGACTTCTAATGCGGCACCTAGCTGTCTGGGGGAGGGGACACACTGCACTCTAATCTGATCCTGTCAGGTATAAATTCTGTGTGCTTCCTTCAATAAAGCAGATCTTGTTTTCCACCTCAACATTGGTGTTGTCTAATGCTTGAGTGGTTTAGCGTCCTGTCCTAATATATTGGTTCTGTCCAATAATTAGGCCGGTTTGGGCTGAGGACACTGGGATTCGGGTTCCAGCGGAGAGGAAGCTGTTTTCTGACGGAGGTACCCAGTCTGGGTACCAGGAGGTCCGTCACAAACGGTATCACAACAAGAGCCTGGACCCAGGAGAACTCACCCACCAAACTCATCTACTGCAATGAGGCCTATTAAAACACAAGCTGAGCTGTGTCGCCCATAGCAACCACATGCCTGCTGCCATTTTTCTTTACCCACCATTTTAATGTCTCCCAAAACAGTTACTTTTAAGGCATGGGAGCTGTCAAGCTTGTCAGTGTGCTTATTTCAGCTCTCAAAGCGAACTTTCACACCCTCAAATGGCTGGTGTCATAGCTGATCACATGTGCAGCGCCATGACAACAGCAATCTAAATAGAGGCTAAGATGGCACCTTTCTTGGCTGTAGGGATAGGAGGTTGTAGTCCAACTTTAAAAACAAAATAATATAAATAGTTGGTATGGTCTTCTCAGACAATGGGCACTTCAAATAAAGCCAAGATTTTCTTTTATTATTTTTAGGGTTAGACACCCCTGTCAGTTCTTTTCCCAACCGTGACCCATTCAGGAGATTTTCCTTAACTTGCTGACCTGTAGACAGAATAGGAAGTAGGAGGAAGTCTCTATAGGGCTCATGCCAATGGGAGTTGTTTTCCAGCCTTTGGTATGCATTTCAAAAGCATGTCAAGAGCAAGTCAACAAAATCCCATTGACATTCAATGGGATGTTGAATGTCATGAGCAGCACACATGGCAGTTCAGAGGCTGCGCTTGAATTGCTTTGTGTTAAATTGCGCCCTGCCCTGAGAGCCCTCAGGGCAGGGCTCTCCTTACCATCTTGTCTTGAATTGTATTGTGATTGTTATGTCTTCCTTATATTGTAAAGCACTGCGCAAACTGTTGGTGCTATATAAATCCTGTATAATAATAATAATAACCCTGCAAACTGTTCAGCACCAGTGACGTCCTGAATATCATAGCTGCCAGTGGAGAGTCCTCCATCCATGCTGTTTAGTGAGGAATCTATTGGCTACCATACGGGCCACGAGCCATTTACAAGATAAGAATATCAGCATCTCTATGGATTTAGCTAACAGGTCAGCCAGGTGCCAGTATCATTACCAGAGTCATTCAGCATATAGGGTTTGTTATTTGAGTATTTGCTGAAGAAATCTATGGTCTTTACTATCCAGGTGAAGAAACCCACTGTGATCATTATTGGGAGTCCCACTGGCTGTATTATAATATCAACAGAATCCTGCAGTGAGGACGTTTGGAGGTCACCATTACTGACTTATCCTAAATATACTAGTTCCTCACCTGCCATGCTAATCTAGTGGCTTCAGCAATGTCCCAGTAAATGTAAGCAGGTTACGGTTCTGACATCACTGTCTCTTTATTTGCATGTTTGTTCCAGCTCAGTGACTCAAACTAATAAAGTCCGTAAAATCCAGCCAACTAACATTTTCAGAAGTAGGTCAACAATTGCAGCTTCCATATTTTTTTGTCTCAGTGCTGTTTTTTTAAAAATTTATAATATTGAGAATTTTAAAGAGGCTTGAAGAAGAGACTGCAAACTACAGTGGGAAGATTTCCCACCTGAAGTCCTGAGAAGATATTGCCAAGAGGTGACCAGCCTCTGGAGGCTAATGTGCTTCTTGCCATCACCAGTAATGGTTGCATGCTTGGTTGTCAGTCAACAACCCAGCAGTGGTGGAAACATCAGTGCCGGTTATCCTTTAAAAAAAAAAGGATGTATGGACCCTATTGACAGGCCTTTGCAATATGCATTTAGAAGCAAAAGCAACTGATTCTGCAGCCACACATTGTGAGTGGTAGGGTTAAAAGTGCCAGAGCCGGAACAGCAGTCCACTCTTCTGTGGACCTCATAGGTGTCAGCAAATAGCAATAAAAAAGTTTGTTAGCATGGCCAAAATCACCCATCAAGCTAGAAAATGTCTGTGTAAACTTTTAAGTGAAAGAAGAATCATATAATATTTCAACTTGCAAATTTGTTGATCAGAAAAATAAAAAGGAAACATTTGAAATCTTCTGTGACATCCAATAAAACATCAGCTATGTTTAGCTACTTATAATGAGCTATACTCCTCATGCTAGACCTCTCATGGGTTAAAGTGTATCTAGTCATAACAGTTTTTTGCAGTTTTAGATGAGTAGGAAGGCTTCAAAACCTTGTCAGGGTCTTGTGTTCTCTGTGTCCCATTTCTTTATACTCACTGTCCTGTAGACACTTCAAGAAGTTAGAGGAATCTTCCTAAAGTGAAGGAAAATACCTTGTGGACAGTTGTCACTGGAACAGGTGACCCTTGGAAAATTTCGCCTCACCTCCTGTGCTGGTGAGAATTCAAAATTTTGAATTTTCCCTCAAACTTAGTCCCAGAGACAATGGTCACAAGGACAAACTGAGATGGTAAATCTCCCAGGTGCAGATACAGAGAACAATGCAAACCTAATAGGGGTTCTGACTATTCCCCACAACACCCAAAACTAAAAAAAGTTTGAGTTTAGATACACATTAATTTTAAAGACTTGTTTGCCCCACACTCCTTACCTGAGGTCTCTTCCATTGAATCTCTCTGGTGTCTGGAGACCACGGTCCTAACTTGTTGTACCCCAGTGATTTAGGCTCTGCCGTAAAATAAGGATCCTCGAACAGGCGCTTTTCCTGCAGACACTTCTGAAGTAGCTGGTTGTAGTCTTGATCCAAGTAAGGGGTAATATTTGCCTTGGAGGAGCTGCCATCTTTCACCAGACGTACAGTGATCCCTGTTGAGGCCATAGTGACCAAAGTGAGATCACCTTTGTGCTGGCTTCATGTGTATATGTGCAACAGGAGATGGGGAGTGGCAAGGTGACAAAGACTGATAAGCTTTCTATTGAAGACTTATAACCAGTTACAATACAGTCTCCGTTCCATGCTGTGTTATAGTACAGAGAAACTGAATGTTCAACTTTGCTCCAACTGCTAATTCATTAATATTATTAGGGTATGTTAGAAAACATTTAAAAGGAGATTTAAACCCTAACTGATTGACATTTAGTCTTGGAGAGTAATTAGACCCACCTGGAGAGTTACACAGGTAAAGGCTGAGAGCATAGAGTTTTGGGAAGGTCTGCTACTGCTTCTATCGATCTCTACCTGAGGGCTGGACGAATCCCAGTAGACAGGTAGCCACAGCTCCTTAAAATATACAGTTGGTGCCTAACTTGGGAGGTTTCTCTAGGTGCTGTCAATGGAGCTGGTTCCTAAAAATCCTACTGACTCATGAATTGGACAGACTGAGTCCTGAATTCCATATTAATGTGTCCACCCCTTCTGTACCTGCAGCCCAACCCAAAACCTTGGTTTGAACCAGCCTGTGCCTAAACTCTACCCAGAACACTCTTTTGCTATATTCAGCAGCCAAACTACAAGAGCACTCCCTGTGACATGTCCAGGTCCAGACTATCCTTAACAATGGCAGGCAGTTGAAAGATAACCTACGCTACAGGAAATACGTTTCCAGCTATTGCTGACCTCCATCTAAAAAAATTCTGCTTGCCTGGCTGTCATGCTGATCTTTGGACTTCAACACCTTTGGACTAACCGACCCAGAACAAGCATCCAGCCAGTGAAGTACAAACAACTGACCCTTTTCATGGGTTATCTGAACTCAATCCCTGACCACAGCCAGCTAACCCTTTCAATGACAACAAAATCAACCAGTGAAGTTAGATCTTCAGTACACTTGCTTTGGGTCAGTGACTAAAAAAGTTTTGAAACCAGAGGATCGGCATAACCGCCAGGCAACCAGCATTTCTAGCAACAACAGTACCCTACATACAGGTGAAACTCGAATAATTAGAATATCGTGCAAAAGTAATTGCAGTAAGTTCTGCAAAAGGGGCCCATACCAAGTACTGAGTACATATGCATGCTTGTACTTTTCAGAGGTCCGATATTGTTCTCTGTACAATCCTTGTTTTATTGATTGCATGTAATTATCTACTTTTTTGAGGTTGTGGATTTGGGGTTCTTGGGGTTTTCATGAGCTGTAAACCATAATCATCACAATTATGACAAATCACGGCTTGAATTATCTTGCTTTGCATGTAATGAGTCTCTCTCATATATTAGTTTCACCTTTTAAGTTGCATTAGTGAAATAAATGAACTTTGCACGATATTCTAATTATTCGAGTTTCACCTGTATTTCTCTCAGTGCTGGATTCCATTAATTCTCTGATGACCACTACTAATTTTAGCTGGAAAACAACACTCTTCCAATTGCTGGAAATACACCTGGGAAACGTTTAATGCAGATGCTGTTCACTCAAGAATTTGTGGACCGTCTCCTTTGAAAAAAAAGCAACTTTTGATGAGTTGGAGATGCTGGAATTGGCCGAAACTCCAGCAGTGTATGGGTAGCTTATAGTGATATTAAAGGTTTTTTTTTTTGGGGGGGGTTTATCAGTGGGAGGCCGTCATGAATGCAGATCTTTGTTTTGGGATTTTTTAAAATTTCTCAATTCCTTGTTTTCTAGTGGGTCCCCGCATTGCATGGTGTCTCCCCCCCCCCCCCCCCCCCCCCCAAGTGGCGGCGGTGGAGGCACCTGTGCGTGCCCGTTCCCGGATGTTCCTGCGGCACGCCACGCCTCTCCTCTCCACCCAACAGTTTGACTAACGGCAGAAAGAGCCTATGGCTGCTCTACCCTCTCCCCCGATGGAGGGGACCAACAGCAGTGACAAGAGGCGTAAATATGGGGCGGAACAGGGGAGTTAAAAAGGTACTGGGCATTTTATATCTTAATGCAGAGAATGCATTCGCGGAAAAAAACGCCCAGCCTTTAGTACTACCATTCAATTGTACATTTTGTATTGCTGACCATTTTATCTTTTTAGGGCAGCAAATTCTAAAGCCTGACCACCCTTGGAATTCTTTTCATCCACCATCAGTAATGTGAACACAGGTTTATTGTGTTTCTGATCACAGTATACAAGGGCGACGACCTTTTCTTCTACCAAGACAGGATATTGTCAAACTTAAAAATCATGGTTTACTTTGTTAGGTCATCTGATGTCTATTATATACACTGCCATGTAATGACCACTAATTAGGAACCTGCTCCACCACTTAAACAACTTCCAGTAAATTAAGAGGCTTACGGAAGCGCTGTCCCTTTTTCCTGGAACATAAAATCTGGAGAAGCAACCAAATGTAGATGTTCAGAATGACCTGTATGTGGCAGGACTGATGAAACATTATCTCTTCCCTCATAAGTGGTCATCTCTTGCTGCCTTTACTGTCGAAAAGGTACCTTTAGTTGTAAAATGAACTGGACCTGAGCTGGACAGTTATGATCAGATTTATACGTAATTCTATATGTACAGTACAATGCAACTTTAGGCCAAAAGAATAGTTTGGCCTGGATAAGTTCTCCCAATCAGTAATGCCACTGCCAATTTACACCACAAAATGATAATAAAAAAGGTAGCTACTAACATTTTAATTAATTTTCTGGGACATTAAGCCAGTGTACATAAGCTTGTTTAAACACTTTAAGTTAAAATACTGACTGAGAAGGGCTGAGAACAATAACACTGTATTTTCTATATTAAAGGATGAGTCCATTCAAAAATTATATTGTTGTTATAGGTGGGTCCTAGAGGGCTGTGTCTAGCTCTAGCTTCTCATATGTTTTGGATATTCCAACACTGAGATTTCCCTGACATTCCTGTCCACCTGGAGGTTTTTGAGAGTTCCTGCCCACCTTTGTGAGGTTCAGCACCTCCTAATGCATTCTCCATAAAAAAAATGAATACAAAATCCAACAGGGATTGAGTCCCTCAATAATGACCACTATAATAACCACGCATGCACACGCTAATGGGATACACAAACGTGTGTGCACACCCACCACTAGCGTGCTATTTAAACCAGAGTCCTTTATAGTCTTATTGCTGAATGGTCTATCAGTCTGTACTTCTGTGACCTGTGATCTCTGATCCTGAACTTGTGCCTGACCTTCACTGCAGACCTGGCTTCTGTCTGACCTGCTTTTGGATTTCCCTTGTGTTCTTAAGAATACTGTTCACCTTCATTATCGACCTCAGCCTGGTGTATCTTCAGTGCATTACCAGTTGTACCCTCAGGGTTGCACATCCTGATACCAATGCTCCCAAGTTCCAGTCACCTTATCTGACCTAGGCACTTGTGTGCTTCTATTTTTTTGTGCAATAAGAAAATATTGGGAGGGCTAACCATTACATATCAGCAATGCTTTACAATGTTCACAGAACCCTTTACATTAGCCCCTGTTCCCATAGCAGCTTACCCCTACCTCCGACATAGATCTGCACACATACATCTGCCAGGATTCTCTTCCTACGCAGTACCCCAGTTCACTTTAATCTCCCGCCGATCAAGGAAAAGTGCAAAGACAGAAATTTGGGAAAAGTGAAGGACAGTGTCAGCACCAATTCAGAGATTATTTGAGTATCTACAGCCGAGTGATACACAAATAAGATACATTTATGTCTATTTTCTCCTGTGTTTATAAACATGGGAGAAGTACAAACTGCATATAGGCAGTGTCCCTCCTTGGGTAAAAACTCAGGATAACAGACCCCCAATGCAAGACTCCTCACCATTTAGCCATAGTACAGAGTAAAGCTGGCCATACACTGGTAGATTTTCATATGAAGGTTTATACAAAAAAATTGTATTCAGAAGTTAATCACTGTTTTTGAAAAATATGATATATTCTAGAGAATGCATTTCCAGATCAAACACAGAGTTCCTGGAGATCAGTTACAGCTGGAAAATATGTATAATGTTTTATATTGATATCAAGCTATGATTAATCTTCGGGTTAATTTTCTACTAGACAGATAACAGAATACAAAGGTAGTTTTACTCCTCTCTATAGCAATATTGTCAGCTATAGGGAAATCATCTCTTTTTAGAATGATAGAACGTGAGAATAGTACATTTGACTCATGCAGCCATACGATACTGCTGCCAGATCTAGCCAGTTACGGTCAAACCATTGGCACTCCCTGGCCACTCTAGACACCTGCTTCTGCACGACATATGTCTAAGAGAGAATCGATCAGATGGTTTGAATAGGTCGCTGGCTTTTTGCTATTGTTTTCACTTGAGATTAGCTGGCCTTGAGGAAGTCTCCCTGTTCTCCCCCTCACTCTTCTATAGGCATAAACATGCATGCTTGGCCAATCAAAAAAATACATGGTTATGGAAAGATTTTCTGTTGCAGCATTGTTGTTTAGGGCAGAAGTTGTGCCAAAAGCTTTGGTGACAAGGTTGGTTCTTGAATCTGTGTTCAATTGTTCTTCAATCCATTTATTGTTTAATCACATTCAGTGAAACAAAGGGCCCTGAAGCAAGATTTTTTTCTCGGGCCCCCCGAACCCCCATCCGGATTTTTTCCAGTGATCTCTATATACACAGTGGAGACAGGAACGGACCTATCATGTGCAGTTGCCCCAGGGCCCGAGACCAGGGAGGGCCCAGTGAGAACTGGTACCAGCCACCACTCATTAGAGGAATACAGGGCACTGCAGGATCCCTGGGGGGCCGTATATAGAGACCACTTTGTCCTATACTCCTGACTGTATATATAGAGATTAGTGTGTATGTAGAGATCTTCCAGGGACAGACCTACCACCAGTGCAGCAGGTGAGATGGGCGTCTCTGGTTTGATTACAATTTGATTAACTTTAATTTACAATAGAAATGTAGAAATGCAAAGGTAAAACAATGAATATATTTCTATAAACTACACATTAGAAATCCTACAAAAAAACTAGAAAGGAAATTATTCAGCTGGACTGAAGGGTTTTTTTTAATATTCTACCTGAAATAATCCAAATTATCAAAAAAATCTACACACAGGTTCATTTTTCTTAGATTTGACCGGTTTTCTGGATGTGTTGAATTGGAGAACTTGCTAACATGTTTTCCTCTTCCAGCTGCATCAGAGAATGAAAAAGTCAACTCCCTACTTCCATCTAGTAGACATACTGTATGCGAATACAACATGTGACAAACCACCTGCAACGTGACTCTCAGGTGGGCTACGTGACTCTCAGGTGGGCTGTGTGACTCTCAGGTGGGCTAAGTGACTCTCAGATGGGCTACGTGACTCTCAAGGGGGGCGGTGTGACTCTCAGGTGGGCTGTGTGACTCTCAGGTGGGCTGTGCGACTCTCAGGTGGGCTGTACGACTCAGGTGGGCTACACGACTCTCAGGTGGGCTGTGCGACTCTCAGGTCAATTATGCATTAACATAAGCTGTAAATAAAATAAATTAATAATAGGCAAAAAAAACAGTATTTCCCAAAACTGCTGTTGGTAGACATCCATATTGTGGCAGGTACATCTCCTTATGGGTAGACCCACGGTAACAAATATAATCAGGGGGTAAATTAAATCATCTTCATCTTGTTGTGGCAGCCGTCATTGTGATTAAAATAACCACACCATGGAACCTGCTGAGCACCAGAAGTAACATAGCGTTTGAAACAACCAACCAAAAGTGGCTGTTGGCATAAGCACCAGACAGGTCTAAGCATTGAACTGTTTTTAATGTGTGAGCAGAGCATTAAAAAGGAGATGCACCTGAAAATCAGGGGGTTAGGAACAACATAAAGCTGACAGCTATAGCTTTGCTTTGTAGACAGGCCTTATATTCATCCTGCAAAACCTTCCTTCAGTTGTGATTAGGCAGTACTCATGCTAAACCACCCCCCCCCTTTTCAATTGATGTTTAATTTAATTAACTTTCATAAATACCTGTCAAGTAGAGAGGTTGAGTTGAGAAGGGCAGTCCCAGACTTGTGTCCCTGATGAAAGCGCTCCACCACCATGCTGGCTGCCCTGGGGAAAAGACTTCTCCCTCTCTCTACCTGATGTCACTTCCTCCCACTGTAACCACGGAGGAGAAACACAGAGAGAGGGAAGGAGGGAGATTGAAGGACAAGAGACAGCGCCGTCCGGCATCCGCATCTCACCGCCAGGTATGTGGCTTTGTCCTGTTTGAATAATGTTCCCGGGTGTAAGGTGGGCTGACACCCGGGCACAGGATTCCAAACCCGGATTGTCTGGGTCAATCCTGGACGGGTGGCAAACCTAGTGAGGATGCTAAAGACGTTCCACAGCTCGATCAAAGGGGAAGGGAGGTGAGCGCTGACCACCACGGGACTGAGGATCAGGTGAGTATATCTGCTTTATTTTAACCCCACAGACAAAGTGAGCTCCTAACCCCTCCAGTGCTGGAATTTTACATTCCTGGAGTTGTTCTGTAACCAGAGACAGATGAATGCAGAATGGGGCCCAAGGCAAGGTGGCATCTTTGTGTCCAATCTCTCTGATTGACATTGATAAGAACTGCAATGCGCACAGAGAAGCCACTCCATATGTATTGTCTGTACTGGCATGTCCTCATCAGATACCAACTGCCTACAAGTGCAGCATCCTATCCTGCAGTGACAGGCAGGTACACAGCTTCAAACTGTTGGGCATCCACTGTGGACTAGAAACCATAGGGGCCCATTTTACATTCGATGCATAGATGTATCAGTGTGTTTTTACCAATCAGTCTCCAGCTTGACATGGCAAAACAACTGCTTTGGAATATTTAGCACATCTGTACATTTTTTCTCCTCTGTTCAGTTTTATTCAACCTATACCAGATCCTTAAACATCCAGCATGCTTGCCTAAGGGCATATAATCAATGCTATTCAGCCCTGTTAGCCAGAAAACCCTGCTCTGTGAACCTCTCTGGTTTTGTTTCACTTTATTACAATGGGCCTAACTTCTATGCTAAAACCCGTCTAACTGCCCCCTGTCCAGTGAAAACACCTTTATGTCTGTTAACCCTTTAGCGACAAGTGACATACATAGTACGTCATTGGCAGGGGGCCCTTTTAAACAGACTCTGTTAACAACTGTAAAGTCAGCTGCCGTCCTTACATTAGAAGTGATTCTGACGGCTCAGCTGCCACTAGATCAATTCTACGGGCCGGTCAAGTGTCCCCCCCCCTCCCCCCCGACAACCCTGCCATGTTTCCCAGACTCCGCTGCCCCTATGGGCCTGGGAACCGGCTTGTCGGATGCTGGTGGGTGGCTGGGTAGGAGGAGCGAACATTTGTTTACCGGGAGCGATTGCATCACTTCCAGTCACTTCCAGTCACTGAGCTGTCATTGCTGGGCTCCTGAAGCCGAGCAAAAAGCTATTGAAGTGCGATCTGCCCTTCAATAGCTTATTTAAAGTGGAAAGGTGATACTAGGGGACCCCCAGTATCACCTTAAAGAGGAGTTATCATATGCTGTCACATGGGGGGCTTGAAAGCACTTCTATGTGATAGCAATTAAAGTAAAAAAAAAAAAAGGTTTAAAAAATAATATTAAATCAAAAAATGTAAAAATAATTTTAAAAATGTTTAAAGTCCCCTGCTGCGAAGGCATATTCATGTAAACCTGTGTCGGGTGCACCTACATATAAAAACGATGATCATGCTACACATGTTGGGTATCGTCACACACGCCGGAGTGAGAGCAATAATTCTCGGGCCAATATTTATGTGTATCCCTAAACTAATGACCTGTAGGGGCTTTTAAAGCGTCGTCTATGGACTTTTTGGGGTACAAAATGTTGTTGTTATTCCATGGACGCACACAATTTTTAACCTGGACATTTTGGATATCTATTTTCTCATCGTAACCTCATCTTTTACCAAGAAAATGGGTATCATGTTTTGTTTTGGGGCGCTAAAATTAAGTTTTTACTAAATGATTGGGTTTGATAAAGAGTTGTGCTAATATTGTGCAACACAAAAATTTGCAACTGCCACCATTTTATTCTACATGGTCTTGGCTTTCAGAAAATAGTGCAAAAAATGAAAAAAAGGCCTTAGCAGCGAAAGGGTCCTTATGGGGTTAAGGACAGTACATGGCTTTACTTTCGTAAGTAAGCTCATTTTAAATTGTAACAAAATTTCACATGTCAATCTTAATAACAGCCCATTCTTGTTTACCAATAACCATAATGTGATATTGAAGCCACACGGAGTCTCTGCAGACCTCTGAGCTCTTTTTTATCCTTATAAATCCTAATGGAATATTCTAGACTTACAGTACAGTAATATTTTTCTAAACCCACATGGGGCTCACAGTACCGTTTACAGCAGCCCCAATGTAACTATTTTCCAGAAGCAAAGGCTCCACTCACATAAAGTGTTTGCGTTTCCTGTGCGGTTTTGCGTTCAGAAAAATGCGCGTCAATGCAAACGCTAACATTTTTCACCCGCACGGATTCCACTTGTTTGCAGCTATTATAAAGCAGAATCTGCCAGAAAAATTGCGCTTATACTATTTTGTGGCCCAGGAGGTGTGAACCCACGCGGGCCTCAAAATAGTACAAGCGCAATTTTTTTTATTTTTGTCTCCGCAAAAGTCTGAACAATGCACATTAAACTGCATTGTTTTTTCTGTTTAGAGCGGCTCCGCATGTATTCGGCTGGCAGAATACGTGCGAACAACAGCTCCTGTGTGAATGGAGCCTTAGACTACTATTATTATAAAGGAGTGAATGTGATTTTGACCAAAGTCTCACTAGTTGTGAATAGTGATGGGCTCGATGTGCGAGTCAAACAACGGTTCGACTCAAACATCAGCAGTTCGTGTGTTCACCGAGCACACGGACTATCAAGGCTACACACCTCACAGTGCCTTGTGAAGCCCTGATTGGGTAAAGTAATGCACCTGACCACAGGTTCAAATCCCTGTCAGGACACTATCTGCAAGAAGTTTGCATGTCTTCCCTGTGCTTGCATGGGTTACCTCCGGGTTTCCTCCCACACTCCAAAGACATGCTGGTAGGGTAATTGGCTCCTGTCTAAATCGTTCCTATATGTATGAATGTGAGATCGGGACCTTAGATTGTAAGCTAGTTGAGAACAGGGACTGATGTGAATGTGTGTAAATGGTCGGCACTATATAAATACTTGTAATAAATACTTTAGCAGAAGCTGAACATCCATGTACAGCCTAGACCTTAAATCAGAGTGGCTTCTACCAGGGCTGATTTAAAGACCAACACAGGTCGCACTTTTACTTTTTAGGCCAAGTCGGGCTCAGTTTACCCTCATGCCATTGCTGACCTCCTAAAAATGCTAGATTGGATCTCTTCAGCTACAATAGCCTTTGGTCGCTGACCCAGAACCTGCATGCTGATTGGAAAGTTGACATATACTTCTTCCAGGGTTGGGCTCAGAATGTAGTAAGGACATTGAATCAGGACACCCAGGCAATTAAGCTTTTTCAGATAAGAGATCAGCAATGGCATCCTCCATAGTCTATCAGTATAGTGTAGGTTTCCTTTCCAGGACCTGTTAACATTTGCCCCTCGTGTAAATCAGTGAGATATGCCAACAGTTCCCTTGTGTGATCTACAGCCCCAAATCACAATGAGAGGAGATTACTAAGACTGGAGCAGCGGTGCACGGCCACCAATCAGCTTCTAGCTTTCATATACAGAGTGTAGCTGAAGATCGAAGCAGCTTGGTTACCATGCACAGCAGCTCCAGATGTAGTAATTTCCCCCCCCATGTCTCTCGCTACCTGGAGCATTGTGCATGTGTGACCAGACAGACCCCATCTGCTTGTCTTGCATTGAGCTACCGAAGACCCAACCATCATGCAGCACTCCCTTAACAGGAAACGGAGCCTGCATACGTTACCAGATAAGCTCTAATGCACATATATAATTACACACCATACATTCAAACAAGATATTTTAATACATTAACCCACACTGAAATGATTTACATTATTAATCTTTATTTGCTGAAAGTAAGAAATCTTCACAATGTTCAACTGAAAACTAGAGTATAAAATAGGTTATAATCAATGTTTAGAGGCCCCTCTACACCTTTATTGGTGAACATGGCCCATTGTATTCAATGTATGTCAATGGAGTGTGCCGTCCTTTGACTATGATGGTGCGGGAGTTCTTTTTATTGGAGATGAGTCATCTGAAGCCACTGCGAATGAGAAGAATAGCGATCAATCATTTTACAAGGTCCTGTTCATGCTTCGAAGTCTGAGGCTGGATTTACAATGGTCCATGTGTGTTGCAGCGTGTGTCGGTGTTAATATACGCTAATGTCCCATTCACACTAAACTGTAGATGTGAGCCAGAAAGAATGGGATTTCGACTTATGTCGAGTTCTGCCGGTGTAAAAAGGCCATGTAACAACATGCACTTTCCATGTGACTTTTAGGACGAATTTTGTGTATTAATTTTTTTTATGTTGCAAGTAAAGAAACAAAAAACACAACTGCATTTTTGTGTGTTGCCATGCATTGCCATGGGCCTGAAAGTACATACATTAGCACAGTCAGGATTTTTTACCGATGAAGGGCCCAATATAAATATATTTTTTTATTAATATTTTATATCTAGTTGGCTTATTTACCAGTACAACATAAAGCACAGTAACCCATAGGAACCTATGAGACTTAAATGAAAATAAATTGTGGATCTCAGTTCTATGCACCATCTTCTAACCGCTGTAAGAATTCTTTGCACAAAACCCAACATCTACTCTAAATTTACAGTAATGGTATCCCATTTTTGGGGATCTGAAAAGTAAATGAACTGTGATGCAAAAAAATATCACTTTTCCCTATGCGTTCCTAACCCCCTGATAATAAAGCACAGCCTAACATGTTATCCTCATGTTACTAGAATTCTTAGGAAATATGTGGTTTGTCTATTCAAGGAAAAGCAATGAGTTCACTTAACTGCTGTCCTTTCCAGATACCCATACCTTCCCTTTGCATCCTCACCGCTCGCTTTGGCTGATGGGAGAGAAGAGCAATGCTTCCCTTCCTGCCACATAACAACATTGGTGATTGGATTGGTAACTTGAACACCCAGCACTGTAATATGATGGCGGGGAGAGAGCCCTCATTCACTTTCAGACCCATTCCATATGTCTGAAAGTGAACCTTTACTTTGCCTATGCAGGGAGCTAAGAGGGGACACTCTATGTAAGCTTCAAGTTTGTCTAGTTGGAGCCTAGACAGGTGCTGGCGGCACCTGTCAGAAAACAAGGCAGACAGGGGCGATTCCTCAAACAACATGCTGTTTGTGTTGATGGGGGGAATCGTGTACATTTTTTTTTTCCATTCAGCCCGCGGGTTGAATGTAAAAAATTGACAGGTGCATGGCCAGCTTTACCTGCCAAACCGATCCCCTCTAACACAGCTGGCTCGGTCCTCTTCCCGGTTCAAATTGTTTGCTTGATTGGCCAGGTCCCGATGATGTAACTCCTACATATGTGGACGGGAGTTACTTCTTCTCGGCATGGTGGGTCTCTGCACATAAGTGGCTCAGCGTACAGAAAAAAAATGCTGACATATAGAAATAAGTTTTTATGGCAGAGGAGACTTACACAGTCTCTTCTGCCATAGGCCTCCTGCACACGTGGCGATTACAGCAATCCCAGGTGTGCCAATTTAGACGCATCTGTTAGCAGCAGTTTACATGTAATCGCATGCGGCAAGATTACTTGCGGATCGGGAGAGACTCTTGTCTCTGGACACAAGGGACTTCCAGATCTGCACATCACATTTGGGATTCCTGCCACAGGGATCCCCAGACACCCCTTTGAATGCCATTTGCATGAGGTCATATAAAGCCTAGCACTTAGCAATTTTTAAAATGCCTTTAGTTTATCACTCCAGTCAGTGCCCTAAGCCAACATGTGATTGCTTAGGGCAGTGATGGCCATACAACTCATTAGAAGCTTTCTCAGGAAGTGAGAGGGTGTGTCTGACCACGTTTGTTAAATTACAGAGTTCACAGCGCAATGTGGCCCAGCATTGACGCCCACCACACTGCATAGCTGCTATTATGTAACTGCATTCGGTAGTTGTATCTCCAATTCTGAAGTACAAGTGACGCGGATCTGTATTTCACCACCGGAATTCACGCAATGTGCGGGCTGACCACTGCAATACTTCTGTTCATTTGGCATTAGGGACATCATTAGCATGCCTCAGGCAAATCGCCAATTCATAGCATATTTTAACAGGCTGCACTGATGATGATGGAGGCATTGAACATTGTGTGTGTCACTTACCAAATACTCCCAGGAGGTGTGCCATGCAGGACAGGAATCTGTCAAAATCCACTCTTCTGAGATCATCTCCATATTTCATATTTCAGACACAGCAACCAGTTTGTTGTCCAGATGGAATCCTGCAAAACAGAAGTTATAGCTGAGGATCTGGAAAAGCCATTTACACGGGAAAAAAGATACGTAAATCCTAAATCATCAAACTGCAGTAAAGGCACCGTAAAGTGTTCTCAATGCATGCTAAAGTGACCTCTCGGTCAAATATTGTGTCCTTGTAGCATGTCCTTAGGACCAATTAAGATCACTTAAGTGCAACTGTAGCCTGCTGAATCGGGGTCATAGCGTTCCCAGACCCTGTAAGCATAGAAGCTATTTTGTAAAAATATTACTTTAATATATTCTTATATATTTTTTGTATAAAGTTATAGCTGCAAAGATCAGTTTTCCCCTCCAAGGGATCTGCTTTCCACACTTATGAACTTTGAAGATGCATTTCTCCACAATGCTTATACCGTAGATACAGAGGTGAATGGGGGCTTGTTTTAATATGCTTCCTTCTTCTGCTTGTTTAGAATATGTATATACTTTAGTGTGCACAGCCTGGGCAGAGGACACTGTCTCAGAGCTAGAATGCCAAAGGTGACGTCAGAACTCCATCTGCATACTAATTCAGAGTCATTCATGCAGAAGTACTGAAGCTTCTTACCCAAGCTTCCCTTAATGCTGAGTGACTGGTGCAATCCTCTTCCCCCACAATAACTAATTGTGAAAATGTCCTGAAACCTATTCAGGTATATCTGGAAGTTACTACATAAACTAACCGCTTAAAGGGTAGGTCCACACAGGAGAGTTAAACCACTGCACATTTTCGTGTATCTCTCAAGGACTCCATTGGGATCTCTGTGCTGAGTTTCTGGGCCTGTATACCTACTGGGGCCATTATGAGGGTTGCCATTCTACCGATGGAATTTTTATATTAGGGGAAAATGCAAAACGGGAGTCAACACACCCAAAACAGAGAGGTGGGCAGGAACAGAGCCTGGAAATACGATGAGAGATCTCGCTGCTGGAATATCCCAGACATAAGAAGCCAGAGGGTGACTCTGCTTACCAACCTCCTATAACTAAAATAACACTTTGGGAGAACAGACCCTTGCCCTTGACTCATACTAATATAAAGAACACACCCTAAGAAGATATTTTTAGATTTTTAATTGATGAGGGCAACAAAAAGTACAAGGAACACAAGTTAAAGATGATTTTGCATGGAAATATTAAGATACTATAAGCTTCATCCTTAGAAATAGTAATAAGATTATTAGTATTATTATTCAGGATTTATATAGCGCCAACAGTTTGCGCAATGCTTTACATAATTAAGGGAGGCAGTACAGTTACAATATAATTTAATACATGAGGATATGGAGGGCCCTGCTCCTAAGAGCTTACAATCGAGAATGAAACAACACAGAAGATATAATATCTAGAAAAGATTGCAGAAATAACTAACCAGCTGATTCCAGGACCAACCGCAGCTCCTGTACATCCATTGTCCCAGATCGGTCTCGATCATGTTCTGTGAATAAACGCTAAAACCAGAAATATAAAGTAAACTTTGAGTGTATAAAAACTTCTTCCTTTTACCTACTGCTGCAGTTAAAATTGCATTAAAGTCAAATCACCCGCAATGTTGCTTTAAGGACTTCCCTAAGTGATGTCTCTTGAGCCGAACATCTTCCTTCCACTCGTTTTCAGCAATCCCTCCAGTGCTGGTGCCGGTCTCTGATCCAGCGCACACTGCTGTCTCTTCTTGCCCCACGCAGTCTGTCCGGTGTGCACGCTCACAGCTGCATGCATTGACTTACACAGTAGCTCTCTTCCTCTCATTGCCGGTGATCCCCACTGCGTATCCCTGGTTTGAGACTTTTTTAACTGACCACTCTGAACTGACTGCTCACTAAGATCGATGCCGGTATTTTAGTTAAATTAACCCCGCATTTAATCTTTGTCTATGAGAGGAATCAGAGTGCACGGAGTAGCACTGTATATGTGATAATTTTTCATACTGTTTAATTTCTATTATTTAAGTGTTCGTACTATATTTAATATTCGTCAGGATTTAGAGATTGGGATTTTAGAATTTGTTTTTGTTTTTCTTATACACGACCAATCTGTGACACCGAGTCATTTATATTTGGATTGGTGTCTTTGAATAGATTGTCACATCATTAAGAGGTTTTGTTTGGGCAAACCATGTACACTTAGTACACAGAAACACCTAATCAATACACCGGCTGGTGGTTGAAAACCCTTTTCCCACACCTGATTGTTGTATTGCACAATTATTACCGAGGTAGTGACTACCGAGATCTATAATTTTTTCACAGTAGAATCTGAACTTAGTAACTTCTTCACGTCCTATAGAGTGCACATATTTTATTTTATTTATTTGTCGAGACCGAGCGCAACTCACTTGCGATATAATAAGCCCACTGCGTATGCGCCCACACACATCATCCTCCTGCACGGCCGCTCGAGCAGCTGGATTCTGCAGCCGGGAGCGAGCAGCGGAGACACAGGTAAGTTTTTACTTATTTGGATACTTTTTTTTTTCTGTTTTTGAATATACTGTATATATAATGCTTGCTAGTAGTAGATATATGTTAAAAAAAATTGAGACTTTAATGTCACTTTAAATCTTTGCTATAACCACCAGATGGCAGCAATGACACGAGACATCTGTCCACACTGAGCATCAGTGATCACAGATCTGAATTATAGTATAGGCAAAAAAAGGTGGAAATAGCAAAAATATATAAAAATGAATACATATCAATAGAATTGTTTTTACATTTAGTTTGCCACATATTTAGCTACAAAAATACCTTTTAGGAAGTCTTACCTCCCATTCTTTAATCTTGCTCCAGAGATACTTAAATTCATTAAGCAGCAGTGTTCCACTTCTCCCGTGCTGCAATTCATATGTTAAGGTGAACACAGAAATACACAATGTAATGTTGAATGGCCTAGGCAGAGTCTCCATATTTTCCAAGAAAAAAATTACTAGGTCAAGCATGGATTGTGGGTTCTCCTTCCCCTTGGCTAGATGGACAGCTCATACCATGCCAGGGCTGCATTTTGTACCATCAACAATGTAACAGAGAAAAGAAAGTGGCTCATTTGGAAGTAAGTGTGACTTCAACAGGACTCATTAAAGAAACATAAATGAGATGCTGGATAACACTTCACTTGTGCTTGTGTGGAAGTCTGTCTCCTCTATGGCAGTCAGGGGGCTAGTATACAGTGGTGCTTTTAAGAATGAATGTCATAGATCACTGGTTCTCTATTAGTGCTTTATGTACCCCATGACTGATGACGGAAAAATTGTTTAATCAAGCACAATCGGAGATCCTGGGAAGGTCTAACCCAACATTTTAATTGGTCCATGACACACGCCAGGTGGTAATCTTTCAAATCGAACATACCCATACCACCCACCGATCTATGTTTGATCAATTGGGAGTAGGAGCAGCGAGTCCTATCAGTTTGCCAAATAAAGTTAGTAATGGACAAGCGGAGATTTTTGAAGAACTTGTCTGGACGAATGATCTGGACAGTATGTAAAAAGTACAGTATACGGGGGAGTATTAACATGTTAAAGGCTGCCAGGTGCCCTGACCACATCAATTCATGTTTGGACAGTTTATCTAAGTCTTCCTTAAGTGAGGTAAGTAGAGGGAGGTAATTTTCCATGAATAGATTAGCGGAACTATCTGTATTCCACGTGTACGGGAAAGAGGAAGCAAGAGCAGTCTGTACTGGGGGAGGGATTCCCAAATTAAGTATATGCGACTTAGAGTCATTGACTTTACAGTAGGAGATATAGCTAAGCCGTTGAATAGCCTGTTGAAATGCCGCCAGGGAAGAAGCAGGATTGGTCAACATAAAAATGACATCATCCGCAAAAAGATGTAATTTATGATATATATAGAAAATTAACTGCGCCAACAAGCAAGCTAACAGCTACAAGGCACTGGAATGTACACCCACTGTGAGTGTGTATATATAAAAAATGAATAACTAAATGTGCCGAGCTAGGCACATTTAGTTACTCATGTAATTTCATGTTATTCATGTAATTTATGAGGGTTACCATTAAGAAGGAATCCAGTGATATTTATATCCATTCTTATTAGTTCAGCAAAGGGCTCCATTAAAAGATCAAACATCAGGGGGGACAAAGGGCACCCTTGTCTTGTTCCATATGTGATTTTAAAGGTTTTAGAGAGTACCCCTGAAAGGTAGACCTGTGGTGAGGGACACGAGTTAAGAGCTAGAATAGCCTGTACTAGACATGTGCGATTCGTACGGAATTTCAGAGATTTGGATGTATCCGAATTCCGAATGACAGATATAACGAATGCAAACGAATCCGAATTTCGGATTCCAAAATTCGTTAGCGGTAGTCTGTACGAACTTTCGTTTGTTGGACGAAATTTTGTTGCAGTAAAGTGACATTTGAGGGGGGGAAAAAATGTCCCCCTCAAATGTCACTTTGCTGCAACGAACGAACGAAAGGGAAACGAAACGAAATTTCGTACAGACTACCGCTAACGAATTTCGTCTGAATCTGAATCCCGAAACGAATTGACTTTCGGACCCGAATCCCGAAAAACAATATAACGCAAAATCTGAATCAAAACTAAATGAAACGAAACACATTTTTTGCCGGTGCACATGTCTAGCCTGTACTATAGATCCTGCAAAGCCAAATTTTGTAAGTACTTGTTCATCATTTATGGAACAGAATTCCCTCAAAGACTTGGTTAAGGCCGAGACATTGTCAGCATCCTTAAGCAATGAAGTGTAGTTTCTCCAGAGGTGAAGTCCTTGAGTAGACGGATTATTTAAAATCTGTAGAGAAACAGGAGTGTGATCTGACTATGTTATAGAGTGGATCTCAGACTTTGAGATCCTCTGGAGAAGAGACAGTTCCACCAAAAACAAGTCTATTCTTGAATAAGAGTTATGTACCACAGAATGATATCTATAATCCCGCTCTGAGGCGTGGAGATACCTCCAGACATCATATAGGCGTTCCCTAGGCGAGAAGGATGCAAGTGTTGGAGTTGTGCGTTTACTGGAGTTAGAGCAATCTACACATGCGTCAAGTACAAGATTAAAATCTCCACACATTATTAAAGCTCCTTGCTTGACTTTTGTCACTTTAGTAACAAGTTTGTTCAGAAAGTGGATTTGGTGGGTATTGGGAGCATATACATTCACTGGGGTATATAAAACACTGTCAAATAACCCAACAATTATAATATATCTACCCATATAATTTATAATCACTTCTTTGCGAACAAAGGACAGTGTGTTCCATATTGCTATCAATACCCCTCTTTTATTCTTGTTAGGCATATTGGACAGATATATCCCTTTAAAGTCCCTGTGGGAACACCGTGGTACATGATCCTGCCTAAAATGTGTTTCCTGGACACAAACCACATCTGCCCGGACTTTAGGGCCTCCCTCCATAGCCATGACCTCTTAGCTGGGTGATTAAGACCTCTGACATTAAATGAAAATACATTTAGAGAAATCTATGTAGGAAGGTAAAAGGATATAACTCTATAATAACTGACATGACCGTGGAGTTCTAGAGTAAAGTGGAGGCACGACCAGCCATTCCAAAAGACCCCAGTAGGCAATACCTTATGACTCTTAGATAAAACTAAGCAATATGTAATAAAGATGTACCAACATATATGAAAATACGAAAAAGTAACACAAAAAAATAAGAAAGGTTAACAACAAGAACAGCATATTTTAGCTGTACAAAGTAGGGGCCCAACAGGGAACTGTGTGCAGTGCAATACTGCTCAGTAACGAACAGGGACAAAGTTAAGCTGCTTGGCCATATCAAACATACTCGGAACTCTCTGAAAAGGAAGAAAAGCCCAGAGGCAAGATAATGAAAATAGAGACCTGGGTTTCCTTCAAGTATACGGTTTCCCACCTTTTGTGGATTTTCTCCACTCCGGAACAAGCTTTCTTGGGTCAGGCTTCGATGTCTGTGGATCTGAGGTGAATCATCCGGTTCGATGTTCCATAAACGTAGGACCTTAACTCCTTCTGCCAAGGGAGATATAACATGCGTAGAACCCTTGATGGTGAGAAGAATCTTAGTTGGATATCGAAAACGAAGGTGATATTGTGCGCTTGCGTAGCGCTCTGGTGATGGGAGCGAGGATTTTCCGCAAACTTATGGTATGTTGTGATAGATCCGGGAAAAATTGCAGCCTGGAGTATTGCTCAGGGAGCTCTGACGCAGAGCAAACCCTAGCCAGAAGTTGCTCTTTAATGTGAAAAGAATTAATGCGCAGAATAACGTCTCGTGGAATCTTCTCAGGTAGGAAAGAGGGCTGTGGTAATCTGTGTATCCTATCGATCATTAATTCAGCATCAGACAGACCTGGAAGCATAGCCTTAAACATTGTAGTGATGTATGCGCGTAGATCTTGTTGCAAAACTGATTCAGGAATGCCCCTTATCTTGACGTTGTTGCGGCGCGACCTATCCTCCAGGTCTGCCATTTTAGATTTAAGCCAGCAAACCTTATCTGTAAGGTGGTCATGTGAATCAAAAATCGAATTAATAGTGGATGCAAATTTGCCCATTTTAAATTTGACGTGATCCTCTCTACCCCCTATTTCCGAGACATCTGTATGGAGGTCTTGATCCAAGGAGACCATATCAGCATGAGTGGCATTGCGTAAAGATATAAGCATTTCTTTCAAAGTGGTGTCCATTACTGGCTGATTAGCTGTAGGGAAGTCGTTAATGGAGCCATGCAGTTCTCTAGTGTCATCAAGAGAAATTGTAATCTGGCTCACCTCAGCTGAAGTGCTGTGACCCTCTATCATCCGTGGTCTGGACTTCTCTGGGCTCCCATTAGGAGAGGACGGCTGATAAGAGGATCTTGTGACACAGGCGAGGCCCCTAATCCAGGTGAGGCATCAGGGCTCGAGGTTGCGCCTGTCACAAGAAGATCCCGACAGGGAAGGAGCTGGAGAGGTTAACGTGCCGCTGCCACCATCTTTAGCCTGTCTTGCGGCTGCTGGAGCAAAGAAGGCTGACAGCTTCTTCGGCCGTCTCACCTGTTTGCGTTTCCGTGACATGTCTCCAGAGAGTGTGAGAAGGCTGCGGTGGTGAGTGATGTCCCAGGTCCCTTGAATGAGTTCAGAGCAGCTCATATGCACGGAGCTCACAGACTACACATCCATGTCATCTGTGCGCCCCCCTAGATACTCAAATAGACTCAATAATCATGTGGACTCATGCTAATTGAATATATTGTCTTTTATTAGGGTAGGTTACAATCCCCTGAATAAGCCAAGTTGTGAAACGCGTAGGGATTGGACTTATATCATAATTTGATCCACAATGGCTATGTTTGAATATGTCTAATGGGTTCATGCCTTGAGTTTAACCCTGATTTTTATTTGGTCGCAACTGTAGTTGCCCCTATTTTCATTTAATTCTGAATATGTATTTGCAATATATATGTTATCTAAATAAAAAATTGTCTTATCAAACTTCAAGCCATGGTGTCATATCTCTCATGAAACCCCGGTATTTCCTCTTGTTGTTTTGTAACTGATTTTGTAGGGGGAGAGATCACACCTGGGGGGCCATTGGCCTAGCTACCCACAACTGTCTTGTACATTTTGAATCATATGTAATATGTGACACATTGATTGACATTTTGATTTTCTTCAATCCATTTATTGTTTAATCACGTCCAGTGGCAGACCAAAGGAACAAAGGGCCCTGATGCAAGATTTTTTTCGGGGCCCCCCCAAACCCCTCTTGCTCTATAGCCTGTTGCACCTGCTGCACCGGATCTTTATATACAGAGTGGAGACAGTAGCGGATCTACTGCCAGTGCAGCCGGTGTGGCTGCACCAGGTCCCGAGGCTGGGGGAGGACCAGTGAGATCTGGTGCCAGGCATCCCCCAGGGGCGGAGTACAGGGGAGTGCATGGTTCCTGGGGTCTGTATATAGAGATCAAATAGCTACTATGTTGCGCTAGGCTCCAAATTATCCATAAGTGAAAAGATGTCTACAAATGTATCCAACTATTCTCAATCATCTAAATCTGTGTTCAGTGTTCTTACATAAATGCTGCTGAATGCTTAAAACTTCAACCAAAAAACATGAATCATATAGCATAAATCAAACAAATCTTTGTGTTTATATCCACCATAATAACATTGATAAGTGTCTAAATACAGTAACTTTTTTTAAATAAACTTATCTATTTTAGAGAATGCATTTCCAAAAATCACACGCAGAGTTCCTGGAAACTGTTTACAGCAAGAAAATATGTATAATGTTTTATATTGAGATCAAGCTATAAATAATGTTCGGGTTAATTTTCTACTAGACTGATAAAAGAATACAAAGGTAGTTTTACTCCTTTCTAAATCAATATTGACAGCCATGGGGAAATATTTTCTGAAAAATATTTTCTTCAATAGATAGAATGATACAACGAGAGAATAATACATTAGACTCCTACAGCCATAAGATACTGTTACTAGATCTAGCCAGTTATGGTCAGATTGGGAAACAATTGGCACTCCCTGACCACTCCAGACATCCAGACCACACCTCAGCAGTGCCACAAGCTTCAATGCCACGCCGCATTGAGGCAGTAATTGCTACAAAAGGGGCCCAAACCAAGTACTGAGTACATATGCATGCTTATACTTTTCAGAGGTCCGATATTGTTCTATGTACAATCCTTGTTTTATTGATTGCATGTAATATTCTAATTTTCTGAGATTGCGGATTTGGGGTTTTCATGAGCTGTAAGCCATAATCATCACAATTATGACAAATCACGGCTTGAACTATCTTGCTTTGCATGTAATGAGTCTATCTCATATATTAGTTTCACCTTTTAAGTTGCATTAGTGAAATAAATGAACTTTTGCACGATATTCTAATTATTTGAGTTTCACCTGTATTTAGGATTATGGTGACACGCGGATGCCAGGCTGGGCCCTTGCCTAAGTCAGACGCAGTCTCCCGGTGGGCCTGGGCCTCCTCCAGCCTCATGTGTTGTGGAACACGAGTGCTCCGATTCACCACCTTCCCGCTCTTCTCTCTTTGTATTTAGTTCTACTATTCTGGTGAGGTTGGGTGGTCCTGAATGAGTGATTTACGGATCTGCTATTTGGGTCTGTGAGCCGAGGTGTCATATGAAAAGCATTATGACACCTCGGCTCACAGACTCGAATAGTATTCGGAAACTCACGAATAGCACTCGGGAGATTCCGAATGCGATGTAGTATTTGACGGCTGAGAATGTCAAATGTTGACATTCAGGCTGAATGTCATTTTGCCGCGAGTTTTCGTCGGGTTCGGGTGGTCGTCGTGCGGCGGGACTTTTTTTATTTCGGTGGGTCGGCGGGGGTCATCGTGATTGACGCTGGATTACATCGATGGAGCCATTTTTTTTAAATTAAAGGAATAGTCAAAAATGTAGTCTTTGTTTTTTTTTTAATTAAAGGATTTTATCTAAAAGTCTGGACTTTTTACTAACTATTTGATTTAACCCTTTAGTGAATGGGTAGGGGTACAAGTACCCCTTACTCATTCACAAGGGGGGGTGCCCCCTTATTTAAAGTTGTACCCCGATGCAAATAAGCCCCCTTGCCCGCAGACCCCCACAACCACAGGGTCAGGGTTGTGAGGAAGAGGCCCACAGGGACACCCTCCCAATGCCGAGGGCATGTGGCCTGGTAAGGCGCAGGGAGGGGGCGCTTGATCACCCCCCCCCCTTTCCTGCCCTGCCGGGCCAGTGCTCGGATCAAGGGTCTGGTAGGACTGTCAGGGGGGACCCCATGTTTTTCCCCCCATTTTTGGGGGCTGGGGTTCCCCCTTAAAATTCCTACCAGACCTAAAGGGTCTGGTAGGGATTTTGGGGGGAACCCCACACACTTTTTTTTGTTTTAACTTGGGGGAGAGTCCCTCCTAACATTCCTACCAGACCTAAAGGGTCTGGTATGAATTGGGGGGGAACCTCACGCTTTTTTTTCCCCATCTTCTGCAGACTGTAAAAAAAAACAAAAACAAAAAAAATTCTAATGTCACTTTGCTGCTCCAATAAACAAAATTTCGACTGGACTACCGCTAACGAATTTCGGGAAATCGAGAATTCGGATTCGTTTGCATTCGTTTTAGCTGTAATTCGGATGCATCAGAATTTCCGAAATTTCGTCCGAATGTCGATTTGTTTGTAGTCGTTTTAGCTGTAATTCGGAATTCAGATGCATCCGAATTTCTGAAAATTCGTCCGAATTTCGATTCAGAACAAAACGAATCGCACATGTCTACTTTCAGGAGCTTTCCGCGCCTTTTTCAGATACCGAACTCCTAAGTATTCTTATATCGTTACCAACGGCCAAGAGCCCTGGCCCGGATGGTTTCACTGTCCGATTTTATAAACGCTTCCAGGATATATTAACATCCCCTCTTCTGAACTCCTTTAACACTCTCTCATCTACGTGCTACTTTCCCCGCCAATCGCTAGAGGCTCACGTAGTGGTTCTACCCAAGCCTGGCAAGGATACCATGCACTGCAATAATTTCCGTCCCATTTCCTTGATCAATGTAGATGTTAAGCTGTATGCCAAACTCCTGGCACATCGCTTAACCGACCTGATCCCGTAGCTCATTCACAAGGATCAAGTGGGGTTTGTACCCAGGCGCAGTGCCAAGGTTAACACCAAACGCACAATCACTTTGATTCATTATGCCCACTCCCAGGGCCTTCCCTTTTGTTTGTTCTCAGTTGATGCTGAGAAAGTCAGCTGGTCATTTCTAGAGGCTTCTCTACAGCACTTGGGCCTCCCCCCTGAGTTTGTTGACAGGATCATGGCATTGTATCACCGGCCCTTTGCTAGGGTGCGGGTCAACGGAAATTAGTCGGCCCCATTCCCGATCTATAATGGCACCAGGCAGGGCTGCCCACTTTCCCCCTTGCTCTATATCTTAGTGATGGAGCACTTAGCCAATGCGATTTAGAGGCAATGACTCCGTCCGGGGACTTCAGATAGGTGGCCAAGTACATAAACTGGGCCTCTATGCGGACGACTTGCTTCTATATCTATCGAATCCTATCGTGGGCATTCCCTCCCTGATGGAGGAATTTAAACTCTTTGGCCACCTGTCCAACTATCGGGTGAACCTACAGAAGTGTGAACTACTAAATGTTTCCTTGACCCAAGCTGAGGCAGACTGTGTGAGTGGCTCTTTCAGAGATTAAAGGCAGACCTTTACTCTCTGAAATATGCCCCCTTACTACGCACCGTTGAGGATACCCTTCTCACTTGGATGAATCGGCCTCTTTAAAATGAACCTGCTTCCTCGCTGTCTCTACCTGTTCCAAACCCTCCGTCTCCCCGCCCTCTTCTTTAGCAGACTGCGGTCTGCCATCCTACGCTACATATGGAGGTGTGGCAAACCAAGGATACGATATACGGTCTTAACAATGCAGAGGGAACGAGGTGGGGCGGCGCTTCCGGACCTGGAGGTCTACTATAGAGCCACTCACTTATCACATTTGGTAGACTGGTTTGACACCAGGGACCCGGCTCTTTGGGTTTCCCTGGAGCGGGAACTGTCCCCGTCTCCTCTAGCAAATCTCCCTTGGCTCCCGTCCCAGCAACAGCCGCCTAGTTCTACGTTACCCTTCTTTCTCACCCGCTGCTCAAAGTATGGGATTCTACAAGGCTCAAATACAAATTGTGGACTTCCCGCGGCTTGATGACCCCTGTTCTGGCCCATCCGGAGTTTCCCCCTGGGTGCGGGGTCCGTAGGTTCCTGAGTTGGGAAGTGACGGCTCCTTCATACATTTTTCAGGGACTATGCGGGGGAACACTTCAGTCCTTGGCCCAATTTTTTGCCCCTGACCCTTTGCCGCTAAATGCATGGTTTGCCTACCACCAACTTCAACACTTTGTACGTAGACTTTTCTCATACGGCTCCATGCAAGACCTCCTGACTGTATTTGAACAACTATGTGCAGCAGGCGAATCCCCACCCCATCTTATATCGTTTTTATACGATTTCCTACTTTCTGGGGACCGAGGGGGATCCATGTACTTCATCTCCACGTGGGAAGATCCGGCCCTGTATATATCCAGCC
Organism: Nanorana parkeri; assembly: GCF_000935625.1. NCBI lineage: Eukaryota > Metazoa > Chordata > Amphibia > Anura > Dicroglossidae > Nanorana > Nanorana parkeri. The sequence continues at coordinate 1,096,512 of NW_017306489.1, forward strand.
TTTTCAATGTTTTATACAGCCCTGCTGCAAAAGAGCTGGATGTACGCATGTAAATCTGATCACTTGTTTCTAGATTGTTACATCATATGTAATATGTGACACATTGATTGGCATTTTGATTTTCTTCAATCCATTTATTGTTTAATCACATTCAGTGGTGGGCCTAAAGAACAAAGGGCCCTGATGCAAGATTTTT
>NW_017306489.1:1096728-1104197 GCF_000935625.1 Nanorana parkeri
CAGGGACAGACCTACCACCTGTACAGTTGCACCAAGGCCCTAGGCTGGAGAGGCCCAGTGAGATCTGTCCCCAGGCAGCCCCCTTCGGACAACTACAGGGCATTGCAGGATCACAGGGTACCGTATATATATAGTTCACTGTGTGCTATACTCCTGACTGTGTATATAAAGATCAATGTGTGTATATAGAGATCGTCCGGGGACGGACCTGCAACCGGTGCAGCAAGTGCGACTGGCTTCTTTGGGGGAGGGGGGGGGGGGTTGTGGATGCTGGTAGGCACCCAAAGGTGTCTGCTGTATTGACCTGGGACCACTTTCTGTGTGAGGTGACACCACAAGTCTGTATTAAAGGAGAACTCTGTGAATTTAAGAAACGTACACTTGCAGTAGGGCTACCCCCACTCTACAAGGGTTAAGCTCTGGTTTTGTCTAGGCTAGGGGGCTCAAATAAAGCAAATATACTCAATTGATTCTCAGTCCCGCTGGACTGCTAGACCGGGCTCCGCTGCCTCTTCTCCCCTGAGCTCCGGCGGTCCTAGGACTGCAGACTTCATCACATCTTATGCAGGCCCATTGGCTTGCACTAGATGTGAGGGCGTTGAAGACATTCCACAGCTAGAGCAGAGGGGAACAGAGGTGAGTGGTGACCGCCATGGGACCGAGGATCAGGTGAGTATATCTGCTGTATTTTAACCCCATAGACAAAATGAGCACTTAACCCTTCCACTGCGGGGCCAGGGTATGTTTTTTTAAAATTCCTGGAGTTCCTCTGAAACCAGAGACAGATGAAGGCAGAATGGGGCCCAAGGCAATGTAGCATCTCTCTGATTGACATTGATAAGAACTGCAATATGCACAGAGAAGCCACTCCATATGTATTGTCTGTACTGGCATGTCCTCATCAGATACCAACTGCCTACAAGTGCAGCATCCTATCCTGCAGTGACAGGCAGGTACACAGCTTCAAACTGTTGGACATCCACTATGGACTAGAAACCATAAGGGCCCATTTTACATTTGATGCATAGACGTATCAGTGTTTTTTTTTTTCTTCATTTTTCTCCTCTGTTCTCTAGAGACGCCCGATCGCTTGCAGGAGCTGCGGGTGTGCGCCCACAGCCCCCCTCCCCCACGTACTTTGTTGCCACTACCTCCTCGCCGCCGCCGCTGGTCCCGAGATCCGCTGTGCCCGGTGCGGCTGGTACACGGCACGGCGACTCTCTCAGTGGAGATCAAAGGGAGATCAGTACACAAACTCCCTTTGATCTTTTCTCCTGTCCCTGAATGCAGGAAATTATGTATATTACATCACTTCCTGCATTCAGTGTATGTGTGGTCGTTTTCTGCGATTTGGCGCGCGCAATTTTAAAGCTTGACATGTTTGGTGTCTATTTACCCGACGTGACCCCGTCTTTTATATTTTACCAATAAATTGGGGTGATAAGAAATGTTTCATAACTTTTCATACAAATTTAGGGTACTTTTTTTGTTGTATAGTAAAAAATAAAAAAACCCCAGTAGTGATTAAATACCACCAAAAGAAAGCTCTATGTGTCCCTAAAAAATGGTATAAAATTAATTTCAGTACAGCGTTGCATGACGGAATAATTGTCAGTCAAAGTACTGCAGCGCTGAATACTGAAAAATGGCCTGGACAGGAAGGGGGTGTAACACTCTGGTCTTCAAGTGGTTAATATCTGTATATGGTTTTCTCTGGTAGTCGTAATTAATATTTGTTCATAAACTTAACCGAAACTAATGTAAATTCGTATTTTGTCTGAATCCGAAACCCCGAACCGAATCGAATTTCGGACCAGAATCCCGAAATAACGTAATATCTGAACCGAACTGAATTTTTCCGCAGCTTACATGTTTAGTTCCTGGCTCAATTCCTGTCCACTTTGTGGGTGCTAGGTGTTTACATATACCTTGGGGGGCTCCCATATCTCTTTTTGCAATTCCCATATCATGAAACATCTTAAATATCCATCCCTTTGTAATGACAGCGGCAGATGTGCAGACCTAGGAACTTAGGTGCGGCGATCTAGCTAAAGAAGTAACCAAGAAATGCAATATATGATGTGATTTACTTCTGTAGCATCTACCAAAAGCTGTGATGATCTTCTCTTTAACCAAAAGAGTCTAAAGCTTTGTCAATGATGAGAGCTATTGCCGCGGGTCAGTGGTCACCTAATCAGGCATCTATCAAAATAATTAACAAATATCTACTGAGTTCAAACCTTCCTGAACTATTTTATTATGCAAGATATATGTGTAACTTTTCACCCCACTAGGTGGCATAAGATTTTGCATTATATTCAGAATGACAGTTCGAGCTGTGCTGTACATTCCTTTGGTGGGGTGGGCACCCAGGGAGTGGAATACAGGGCAGACCTCCTCTCCAAATGTACATTCTTTCCTGCACAATACATCTTTTTTCCACTGTTTTTTTCCTGGCTTCATATTAAGTTTGGAACGTGAAGTAAGCTTCCCCCACTTTTACTTAACATATTAGCCCTTTGCACAGAAACGTTAAAGTGGTCCTGAATTCCCCACCCTCCTGCCCCTCCTGCCTCCTCCACACACACCCTGTTCCTGCCTGCCCTTTTTTTCCAGTGGTTCTGTGATGTTCTGGGATAGACCTAACATAGCTTCAGACTGACATCACAAGAGGACAGTGCAAGCTTAGAAGAACCAGAGAACCACACTAAGCAGACACTGCGTAGCAACAAAATACTTTTTATTAATATAGCCATAAGGTGGACAGAAAGCTTTGTGAAATAGGAAAATAAGCTTTTTGCCTTTCTACATCGTTGTCCGTCGACATTAACTGTGAACATGTTTAGCTGGATGAAGAAGAATGAGAAAAACAAGAAGATCCCTGAAGTCATCCACACTGTCACCGAGGGTCTCAAAGACCTGTACAAAAAGAAGCTGAAGCCGGTGGAAGAATACTATCGCTTCCATGATTTCCATTCTCCTGCCCTGGAGGATGCTGACTTTGATAATAAGCCCATGGTACTGGTGATGGGCCAGTACTCGACTGGAAAGACCACCTTCATTAAGTATCTCCTAGAGCAGGACATCCCAGGTAGTCGAATTGGACCTGAACCCACCACCGACTCCTTCGTTGCGGTCATGCATGGAGAGACAGAAGGTGTTATCCCTGGGAATGCGCTCATGGTAGATCCCGACAAACCTTTCCGCAAGCTCAACCCTTTTGGAAACACCTTCCTGAACAGGTGAGTGGATATGGTGTAAAAGATTAATGTAATTTGTGTATTTGTGTTCAATGAGGGCATCTACCTAGAAAGGTTGGGGGCTTTTAAGGTAGGTAGTGTGTGAGTATGGCCACCTACCTAAAAGGAAATTGACACTGGTACACTTTCTAAGGGCAGTTGGACATAAAATTTGAGACAGGCAGATGCTTCAGTATAATTCTCTGAGACATCTGCCCATCCTTCCACCTTTGACTATCTGCACCATTTTGACAACACAGAGCGAGGCGCAGTTAACTGTTTCCTTTCCTCTTCTGCAAGAAATTAAAGGATACGGTCCCACATATCTCCAGGAAACTCCTACATGTCTGATCCTCCCCTTATCATCAAACTGGGCCATTAAACCCATTAAAGAGAAGTTTTCATGCTGAAGTTAAAATGCCATTGATTGCATCTACAGATGTAAATAAGGAAAATCTGCCATTGTAGCTACCAGGGAGATTTCTAGACAACACGGTATTGATTATTCAAAATGAAATATGAATTATTTAAAGCATTCAAAAGATTACCCAAAAGTTATTCATGTTTGAGATACTGACAGATAATCTCCTAAAAAATGCTGCATGTGAGCTTTTCTCATTGAGTTCCACAATGAGATCATGCACTGGACAAAAGCTCTGTGAGCTATTTGGATGGATCTGACGTAACCCTGACACTGATCCATAGTGAAAAGATTGGTCAAGAAGGATGCAAAGTTATCTATGTGTGTGGAGGAGTTGACCAGATTAATGTTAACCCGTATTTAATACAACATGATGGTATTACACAGGGAATGTCCCCCCAAAAGTGCAATTTTAATTTCAGGTGCAGCCAAGTGTAATGAACAATGTTCTGGTTTCTTATTTTTCTTGGGGACCCTGGTGAAGAGATCTCCCTGTTGTACTTCCTTATATTTCTTGGGGACCCTGGTGAAGAGGTCTCCCTGTTGTAGTTCCTTATATTTCTTAGGGACCCTGGTGTGGAGATCTCCCTGTTGTAGTTCCTGGCTCTATTCCTGGCCACTATGTGGGTGTTCACATATACCTTTGGCTGCTCCCATTTCTCCTTTTGCATTCCTCATAACATAACACAGCCTATATATCCAAGTTTTAAGTTATGACATAACCTGTACACTAACCCAAGGTGAAAAGATTGGCCAAGGAGCATGCAGAATGTTCGCGGAGGAGTTAACCAGATTAATGTTAACCTGTGTTTAATCAAACATGAAGGCATTACACAGTACATGATTGCTCCGGTTAATCTTTTCAGAGAGGTAGGAAATCGGATTACAGTTTATAGAAAAAACAAGTAAAAGGCTAATGATGTACATAGGTACCCAGATCATTCTGCGATTTTTCGGAACAGCGCATTTGCAGAGCATTATTGCGTGTTACATCACATGCTAAGGTAGCCCATTGTAATGAATGAGCTGCCAACCCACCAAAATGTCCTGAAAATTTGGATGTGTCACATATTTTGTAAGGTGTCATGTGCGTTGGGGTGCCATTCAGAATAAATGGCATTACGATGTACGTTAGCACAAAGCAAAGATGTAAATGGATCCTAAAAATTAGTTTGTGAACAGTTAAAGTGCATATCTGGGCAAAATAAAAAAAATAAACCTATGCAGTACATCTCTGCAATACCTGCACATTGTCCCATGTTCTAGCCATTAAAAATACCTATTAATCCGCTATACATCCCCTGAGCAGGGGCGTAACTAGAAATCACAGGGCCCCATAGCAAATTTTTGTATGGAGCCCTGTGAGTTCTAGTTATGCCCCTTGCCCACCTGAGATCCCAAACAGCCCACCTGAGAGTGACCCTGCAGAACCCACCATGCACTCTCTATGGTGAGCTCTGCAGGGTCTCAGGTGGGCTGGTCAAACCCTCTTACCCGTCAGCAACAATAAATAATAATATAACTTTTATATTCTTACAGAGACGGCTCGTCTCAATATTATTTATACAATTGGTTTTGCGCTCTTTTTTGCTCCATTACCACCTGTGCCCCGGGCCTCTTAGCGGCCACCAGGGTCGCTATGGCGATTGTTCCGCCACTGCCAGTGAGCTCTAACTTCCTGTTCACTTTGTCTCTGCTGCACCAAAATCCTAAGTAGTGTTGTCAGCCCTGCCTAGTTCTCCCATGCCGCCCTGACAACAGAAAACCTCCCCTGGATGCAATGGAGATGAGGAGAGGGGGTCATCTGTAGTCCAGCAAACAACAAAACTGGGGAGGGCTTGGGATTTCAGTGCAGCAAAGGCAAAACGCAGCTCTCTGGAATTCTGGCACATCAACAGGTATTTTTCTGTTCTTGCAGCATTTTCAAAATGGGGGAAAACTGGGAAGGATTACAGAGATGTACTCAATATGTTTTTCCCCAGACATACCCTTAAAAGGAAGCCTGCTCTGATACAAATATGGATGCTGCCATTGCTGAGCTCCAGAAATTGCCAGATACCTGGCTGTCATGCTGACTCCTTGGCTTTAATACTCTCTGAGTCAATGACCTGGAAGAAGCATGCAACAAGTGAAGGTAAAGCTCACTGAGCACTTAAGCCAGAGAGTTAGCATGACAGCCAGGTGACTAGCACTTCCCAGAAGGAGAAGTCAGCAATGGCAGCAACACCACCCAAAACCAATACATCAGTTCTGAGTAGCTGCTGGCAAGTGGACTTTCTTGCTCGTCCTTTATGTCCATCTGGGACGCCAGTGGTAATAGCGCTGAACTAGAATTCCCGGCTCCACCCGACTGCTGTCAGCACTACAAAGTGATGATGATATCAAACTCCCACCTAAAAAATGTGGAAAACACAAACAGCTCGGGAGTCGAGTGCTAGAGGCTGACATAGTTTGATTGGCCGAGTGCAGGGAAGACAACTCCGGCCCCCCAGCTGTGCTTTAACTACAAATCCCAGCATGCCCCTGGGAGTCATGCCTGTACCTATCAGTCTTGCAATGTCTCGTGTGACTTATAGTTCCACAACAGCTGGGGGGCTGGAGTTGCCCACCCCTGGCAGAGTGGGTACATGATGGAAAGTATTGCACCTGAATCGCCCAGAGAGTAAGGCCTCATTCACATGAGAAAAAGCCGGCACGTACAGCTCCGTGCTGCGTGCACGGCCGTATCGGGCAGCTCCCGGGAACGACAGGTGCTGTGTGTGATTTAGTACGCAGTCCCCGTCCTTCTCTATGGGACAACGCAGCCATACACCGCCCTGCGCGTCTGCCTGCGGATCCTGTCTGCGTCCGAGCTGGGACATCAGCACCCGTACGGACCTGCACTTGGGGTGAGCGTAGGGCGGCATACCGCCACGTACTACCATAGAGAAAGACATGGGCTTCGAACTAATCACACGCAGCATCTGCCCTTCCTGTGAGCTGCCCGATACGGCCGTGCACGCAGCACGGATCTGTACGTGCCGGCCATTTTCTCGTGTGAATGAGGCCATAAGAGGCCAAGGGTGATTCAGCTCAATGGTGTCCAACCAAATTTGCCAATTCAGCTTTGGGCAGAATGGACTGTTAAAACTCATTTTAGATGCAAATTCCATCTGTCAAACTGAGAATGGAAATAACACCATCACAATAAAGCTGATCATACACATAAAGATCTAATTGTACTGAACCAAGTGTGTTAACCTCGATACAATTTGGCAGGCACACACAATGTGCACATCCACTCAAAGGATGTCAGCGGGGGCCGGAGACTTTAAAACTTTCTTTTATTATTTTTACATTTATTTCATTTAAAATTATTTTTTAAAAGTTTTTTTTTTAAACTTTTTTTTAAATGCTATGACATAGGGGGGCTTACAAGCATTCAATAGCCTATTGCTGGGCTTCAGGAGCCCAGCAATGACAGCTATGGGACCGGAAGTGTTGTAATCTGCATGGCTCCTGGTCCCATAGTGCGGGGTGGAGATCGTCTAATGGACGTTCTCCTCCCGAACTTCTCTGTCAGATACCTATTGCTGTCTGGAGAGACGCTTACTCAATTCTTGTCTCAGTGACAGGGTGTCACAGGGACAGGAAGTGATGGGATATCTCTAGTTTTTATACAATTCAATGTAGTCAGCATTTGAATCTGTCTAAAAACCTTTTGACTTTAAAGGAGAACTATGGGGTCAGTGTTTTTCCCCTTAGTTCTCCTTAGGGTAACGGGAGGACACAAACTAGCGTCCTCCCATTACCCTAAGCTCAGTATACCG
>NW_017306489.1:1104321-1153645 GCF_000935625.1 Nanorana parkeri
CCTCCTGTCACGGCAGAGAGCCGTGACAGGATCAAGAGGCGAGCGAACCCGGTATGTGTTCGCTCACCTCCCGATCTACTGAGCCGACCTGTGACAGTCTCATTGTCACAGGTCGGCTAGAACTATGAGGTGACTGAAAAGCACTCACCTCATAGTTCTCCTTTAATATCACTTTGTCGTAAATGAAGGAAGGAGAAGGATAACAGTCTGGGAGCCTGCATCATCAAAAAACCAGGCAGCTCCTAAAATTCTGTCCTGACAGGTTCTCTTTATACATGGCACTGTAATTAAGTACTCACAGAAAGTGGGCAGTACCAAGAACTTGAAATGTGGTGTAAATACACAGCCTGGTCAAAAAATATCACCACCTGGAATTAGCTAAGCAAATAGGTCAGAGCATTCCATTAGATAACAGGTCTAGGTTCAGCAACGTCATGTCCCCCAAAAAATGAGGTCAGCTGCCTACCTAGATATACTGAATGACCAGGTTTTTCCATCAATGGATTTTCTCTTCCCTGATGGCACATTCGGCATATTCCTGGATGACAATGTCAGGATTCATTGGGCACACATTGTGAAAGATTGGTTCAGGGAGCATTAGACATCATTGTCACACATGGATTGGCCAGGCTGTAATCCCATTGAGAATCTTTGGGATGTGCTGGAGAAGACTTTACACAGAGGTCCGACTCCCATCACCACTACAAGATCTTGGTGAAAAAGTCATGTTACTCTGGACAGAAATAAATGTTGTGACATTGTATAAGCTTATCAAAACAATGTCACTGTGAATGTGTGCCGTAATCAAAGCTAAAGGCGGTCCATCGAAATATTAGAGTGTGTAACTTTTTTGGGGGCAGGCAGTGTACGTTGTGGCAACTCCATAAGGGAGAATTTGCTTCACTCTGAATATTGCTTTACTTGGTCTACCCCAGAATATATTAAAAACCAACCACAGAGTAGAGAGCAAATGACGTTTCTTCTTCAGGCCTCATAGACATTTCCTAAGATTACATGATCCTGGGTATTATTAGAGTGACATTGTTTATGTTTGCTGGAAATGGCTTCCTCACACGTATGTATCTAGAATGGTATATAAACAAAGAATCCTGAATGTACCCAGTGTCCTCTCCTCCACACATCATTTTCAGGAACTGTTGATAAGATCGCTCAGTGGGGATAACAGGGATCCCAACCTGAAAGAAGCCATTTCAGGGAGGTGTCCTTCTCATTTCAGGGAGGTGCCCTCTACGCCCCCCCCCCCAAATAGCCAATAGGAATCTAGCTATGGATTCGTATGCCTTTGTGTTTCTTTTCTGACTGACGGTCGGGCCGTGGCTCCCAATGTCAGAAAAGAAAAAAAAAAACGATTGCAGGGAAAGGTTTATCTGCTCGATCCAGCAGATAAACCTTTCCGGGAGGAAGTGTTTCTCTCCCGGGCGGCCGGGAGCCGCTATCCAATAGCGGGAGAATCCCGGAGCGTCTGGGAGAGTTGGGATGTCTGGGATAAGAAAGGCTGCACTGCCCCTATTAGCCAATCAGATTCCAGCGGTTATTCTTCCTCTGCAGTGTAAAGTGGAACTAAACCCGCTCTCTAAAATCTCACATAAGCCTGAACAGGTTAATTTTTTCCCCAATCTTTTAAAATTTGCAGCATTTGTTAAAAGATTACTTCTTCATCCTGCCACAAAAGTCTTTGTTCAGACACTTCCTGTTGTAGGGGGACCACTGTCTCCCAGTTGTGCTCCTTGGTGGCCACACAGTCACATGGGTCACTGATTGAGGCTAGAAGCCAACACGCATTGCGCAGGCATGGTCCACTGTTGTCCTCTTTAGGAAATCAGTTATGAAACTGTCACACGTTGTCTCAGTAGATCGGGAAGTGAGCGAACACATACCGGTGCTCGCTCACTTCTCGATCTATCCCTGCAGAGAGCAGTGGCTGTCACTCACATCTCCCTGCAGGGATTCCCCCCTCCCCTCTCCGATCCTCCAGCGCTGAGTGGCGGAACGGATGGGGGAGGGGACGGGTACAGCTGGCTCTGCCTCTAGATAGGCAGAGCCAGCTGTCACTCACGCAGCTGGGAGGATCTCAACAGTAATGTCGGGATCCGTCCCGGCTGCGGCGATCTCAGTATACCGCGATCTGTAGCTTGCGATATACCGACCTTTGGGTCACGGGAGGACGCTAGTTTATGCCTTCCCGTGACCCTTAGGAGAACTATGGGGAAAAATACTTACCCCATAGTTCTCCTTTAAGGCACTTGAATGTATTTTTAAGATCTAGCTCCTAAATTTAGTGTCACTTTAAGCCCTGGGTACCTGTGGGCTTAAAGTGCCCCTCCCTGTTCAGATTCTCCAGCGCTGACTGGCAGAACGGACGGGGGAGGGGGCGGGCACAGCTGGCTCTGCCTTTGGATAGGCAGAGCCAGCTGTCAATTCCGCAGCTGGGTGGATCTCGACAGCATTGTCGGGATCCATTCCGGCTGCAGTGTCTCAGTATACTGCAAGCTGTAGCTTGCGGGATACTGAGCTTTGGGTCACAGGAGGACGCTAGTTTGTGTTCGCCCGTGACCCTTAGGGGAACTATGGGGGAAAGCCCTGACCCCATAGTTCTCCTTTAAAGATGTGCAGCCGATGCTGTGGTTACTGCATGTAGACAGGAAGTGACTGAAAAAACCTGGTGGAGATCAGTAGCATTGAAATGAAAAAAAAAAAACACAAAATGTAATGAGGCCACTACCTCTGAGGCTCCACTAATGCTGGCTATACACATGTGGATAGGTATAAGAGGTTGAATGGGAGAAATCTATTCGATTTTCCTCTCTCTAAACAGCATGGATGGAGGAATCTCCCCACCGGCTATGGCTTTCAGACAGCCGGCACCTCAGAATACCTATACAGTGTAGCTGATTGGCAGCAGTCACTGTTTGTCAAAGTTACAATTTCCTTTGAATCGGCTGAAACTCTAACAGTGTATGGCCAGCTTAACGTTCAACTCCAGGATAAGCAAATATGGTCTAAATACAAGAGCCATGTGTATTCTTACTTGAATCTTGGTGAGCTTTGTGCATTTCATCCAGATCTGTTCAGTAATCCAGTGTGACACTTTGTGCAGGAGCTTCCTGTAATAAAGACCAGTACTGCTGCTCTCTTTACTTATGCAGAGTGACTGATCTTGTCTCCGCCCCCTCCTGTAGTTTTCTACAGGTAACCTGTAGTGAGTGGACCTACTGGACTCCTCTCACAGCTCTCTTGCAGAGTCACGTCTCGGCTCCAAGTATTGGTATGAGTACAATTTACTCTCCCAAAACTTCCCCTTCCAAATCACATAGTCCATTCGGTTTCCCCAAACATGAGTCCTGCTAACATGTGCTGTAACCAGAATCAAAGGAGCTCCTCATAGTGTCACTGAAAGTGGAACTTGTGCAGCTTCCCCCCTCTGCTCCTTTTATTACCAAACACATGCAGACTTCCAAGGCAGGCCTCAATATAATTGGTAGGTGTAGGAATTGAATCACCACACCAGTTAAAATAAGATATAAATAAATAAAAGTCCAGATACAACTTTATTCCATTACGGTCAGGGGGCATTCAAGTAGAGTATGCAACGCGTTTCAGGGATCCAAACTTGCCCCTTCATCAGGGCTTAATGAGAGAAATCATGTATGTGGATTACAATCTATGCAGCTTAAAAATAGTAATGAGCTATGCTGGGAGTGCTTCAGGCTCGTCGGCAGCTGGTTTGGCAATCTTATTGGTGGCTATGAGAAACTGACTATTTTTACATCAGGCTTTTTGTATGCCAGAGTCGGGTCAAAATACCTCACAAGCTCAGGTTTTCTAGTCACATGATCAGTAATAGAACTATAAAACTCTACAGTAATGTCTCTGGATTCTTGTTAATTGAAGCTTACCCTAAAACTGCACATCTCTTTTATCCTCAGACTCTACCCCATGTTCATTTTTTTCTAACTTTGCTGTCATCTGTCTTCTGACACAGGTTCATGTGTGCCCAGCTGCCCAACAAAGTCCTGGAGAGCATTAGCATGATAGACACTCCTGGCATCCTGTCTGGTGCCAAGCAGAGGGTGAGCAGAGGTGAGTACCATGCAAATTACTAACGAGAAGGAAACTTGTTATTGCACACGTCATACTCATCATTTTGCTTTGCTGGAAAGTTATATCAAAGAGGCGCTGAGACGTCTCCAGAACATGGAAAGACCATAATCATTCGATGTGCTAAGTTGCTCTGATAAGGCTGCTAATGTGGAACACTGCTCCCCTTCAGCGGGTACCCGGAAAATGACTCAAATACGTACACTGCAAGCGCCACCAATGATGGAAGAATCAAAAAATGCTTTAATTGTACATAAAGTGATCATATGGCGTCCAAGGCCTTTCGAGGGCAAAACGAGTTCGCCCTTAATCAGGGCTTTTGAATGTACTCAGGGAAGTAGATGCTACTGTAGGTAGATCTTAAAGGGTTTCTCACATATTTTTGCATACATCTTCAGTAGATGTATGCAAAAAGTTTTTTTTAAAAAGCGGTTTAAACTTATCTGTGTCTTCGCGCTCCCGTCTGAAGATCTGAAAATTCTCGGGCGGCCGCAAAGCATCTTGGGGCGGGCGCATGTGCAGTTCGGATTTTCGGCCGGAGACGAGGAGAGACACAAGGTAAGTGTTTGGACGCGTGCACCCGCATGCAAACAACGTTGGACAGGAAGTGCCAGCAAGGACAGAGGAGTCAGCGCTGGATCGGAGACCCGCAGCAGCGAAGGCTGAAAACGACAGGAAAGAACAAGAAGATCGGATTAAGAAACATCATTTAAGGTAAGTGCTTTAATTAACATTGGTGGGAGGGAAAACATTTTATCATTTAATGTCACTTTAAAGTGAACCTTTACCCCCTTTCACTAAAAATCACATCACCATACAGCTCTGCTTAAAATCATATTACATTCCTTAGTTAAACAAACATATTTTTGCTTTACTTACAAATAGGGTTTATCTACTTCCTGGTCCTGTTTTGACACAAATGATGCAATGTGCCCAACCATTGCATCCTGGGAAGTTTACATCAGCAGAGTATTGCTGAGAAATCTCATCTGTAATCTCACGAGATCTCAGGGAAAGGCATTTCCTCCCCTGGGATGATGTGCATAGTCACATGTCCTAGTCACATGTGCCAGGGTTTCAGTGAGTAAATGGAGAGCTAGTAATCTGCCAAGTTAACATGGCCACTGTCAGAAGACTGGGATAGAAAAGAGAAACAAGGTATGCAAAAAATACAAAGTCGGCAATTATCTAGAAGTATGTGTTTGTAGATTGTCATTACTAAACATTTCTAAAGGTGTGTTTGCAGTTATTTGAAAGATAAGGGGAAAGTTCCACTTTAAAGTGACATTAAACCCTCAGATTTTTTAACATAAAACAATACTGTAATGTGTGCCTTACTGTAATTCATGGTCGTTTCCCTTCTCTTTGCTGCTCTTCCTTTTAAATCTGTATCTCTTCTCATGCTGGGCAGAACTTCTGTTTTGCAGCAGACTGCCTTGTCTCTGAAATGGATACACGGTGTCTGTGTGTAGGTTCACAACCTGAGCCAGCACTACAGGAAGAGGCACTCAGCTGCAAAGGGAAGTTCTCCCCCAGCATGAGAAGACATGAGGATTTAAAAGGAAGAGCAGCAAAGAGAAGGGAAACTACCATGGATTACAGTAAGGCACACATTACAGTATTGGTTTATGTAAAACAATCTGAGGGTTTAATGTCACTTTAAGTTCACTGCTTAACATGAGATCCAATGGGGTAGAATTATGCCAGTAGAACAGCTGCAACAAACCCTTATGATCCCTTATGATTACCCTTATGATCATTTTATGCACAGTTAAAGCATTCTTGGATCCTTCCATTATTGGTCTGGTGCATGTGATGTATGTACATGTTTTACTTTATTAGGGGCACACTAGATGGAGTCCCACAAATATCTAAAAGCAATGTGACTAATGTATGGGAACTGAAGCGAAAGTGGAGCTTTTATTCACAGTAACCAATCTGGTTTCATATGTTATTCCCTGAGAAAGTGAACTTTGTTAGGTTGCTATTTACAAAAACTCTGCTTCATACATAGCCACACCAATAAACAACGCTGTGTTGTATAACATGAACATTATTTCCTGGGGCTTTATCAGTAATGCAGTGCACAGAGAAATGATGATGCAAAGTGCAGTTACCCATCACAATCAATGGGATTACACCCTAATTAAAGGAGAACTATGGGGTCAAGGCTTTTCCCCATAGTTCTCCTTAGGGTAACAGGAGGACACAAACTAGCGTCCTCCCGTCACCCTAGGCTCAATATACCGCGAGCTGTAGCTCGTGGTATACTGAGACGTTGCAGTATACCGCAAGTTGCTGCTCGCGGTATACTAAGACGCCATACCGCTGAAGCGGATCCGACAATTGTGCCGGGATCCACCCAGCTGCGTGACTGACAGCTGGCTCTGCCTATCTAGAGGCAGAGCCAGCTGTACCCGCCCCCTCCCCCGTCCGTTCCGCCAGTCAGCTCTGGCGGATCGGAGCGGGGAGGGGGGAAACCAGCCCCTCCCCTGTCACGGCTCTCTGATCGAGAGGTGAGCGAACGCCGATATGTGTTAGCTCACCTCCCGATCTACTGAGCCGACCTGTGACAGTCTCAGCTGGGTTACTATAATAACTGCACATATAGCTGTGTTCTTTGTCTAACCGAATAAACCAGATTTTGTACATTTCTCATTTTAAAATATATAGTTATATCATAGCTAACAAATTGAATTATTCAATGCAGACATATTTTGTAAAAAATACAAAGTTTGCGTATCCGCTATATGAAATAATATCTATTTTGCTATGCTTGTGCAGGTTTTGAAATGATTTACCCCCAGGGAAGATTAGCTTGTTTTGATAGGGATCTATCATCAGCAACTTGCAATTACATACTCGTGACTTTACAATTGTTACACACGTAGGACCTTCCATTATGTCAATTCCTTCTCGATTGCAAGCAGAAGCCTTTTGCACTGGGCATAATGGAGCCTTTTTAAGAAAAAGGGTATTGTAATGTAATAAATACTAATCTGATGCCTCGCTGTATGATACTGGATTTCTCACAATGTTGCAAAAAGGTTGAGGGATACTTTAAGGAAGACAGTTTTAGATTTGGGACTAGGTGACTTTTAGGAAGACATGTCCAGTGAGCTGGGTCAGACACAGTGCAGGATGTCCTATCCTGTATGTCTGGAGAAGGGAAGGGCAAAGGGCAGCAGGAATCTGCACCCATTAACTGATCTAAACATAATCCGCTATTGTTTATAGAAATATCCCCTCTACTTAGGAGTGGCCCAGGCTCTGATTCTGGCTCTGTGCCTCTTGGCTCCTCTGTGTAAACACTGAGTAATGGGAGCCAGTAGCATTGTGTACGCCCTTAGGAGATGGGTTACCTGTTGCTGTTGATGTACCCATCAGACTTATAATTCAGTCTAAAAAAAAGTCAATGACACCCAAGAACTTGGTGCCTTACAACTGGGACTTGCAGGGCCAGAAACCTTCGTTCAGTTACCATCAAGGATAATAGAGTATACTGCATGCAGTCTGTTGGTGTGCCCTGCATTTCTGTGAGTTCTTCCTGGTGTTTTAGTTCCTTCCTTCAACCCAAAAACAAAGAGGTAGGTTAACTGGCTTTCACCCAAACTGTCCCTTGTATGCATGTCTATGTAAGTATGACTATATAACCTAATTTTATTAGACATTGTGCTATAGCACATAAGAGTGGCAGCTTGCCACTGCTCAAGTAGTCAGAAGCAGGAGCCTAGGACCTGGTGGATGTCCTGGTAGCCCAGCTCAGTCTTCATAATGCTGCCGTAAAAAGTGGACAGCGCAACTAGTCAGAGCTGTACACCTGCCGGTCATTCACAATGGAGGATGTATTTGTAGCTAGTTGCACTTGTAGGTAGGCATCTGGTCGGGCCATTACATGCCAGTAAAGACCATGCAAATATGGCAGCTTCTCTGTACCTACTGCAATCCAAATCAATGTCAGTCAAAGGGATAGTGGGACCAAAGCTGCTACCTTGCGTACATCCCCATTCTGCCCTTCCTGATCTCTGGTGGTGAGATACTAATTTTGTTCTTGTAGCACTAGCATCTGATTCAATTCTCCCTCCCTCTCGGGCAGCACAGTGGCGTAGTGGTTAGCGCTTCTGCCTTGCAGCACTGGGGGTCCCCGGTTAAAATCCCGGCCGGGTCACTATCTGCAAATAGTGACCCTTGAGTTGGAAAAAGTCCAGCAGAGGGCAACCAAACTAATTAGGGTTATAGAGAACTAACCCCCCCTCTGCGGATGGGGGGGGGGGAGAGGGCACCTCCCTGAAATGAGAGGGACACCTCCCTGAAATTGCTTCTTTCAGGTTGGGATCCCTGTAAGAGGGACAATAGTAAATGTGCAGTACTTTATTCCTTCACTGATCTCTATAGAAGAGTGATGGACTGGGCCCCATTCACAGGCGATTTCCAAATTAGTTGGAAAAATTCCTTGGTGTAGAACTCAGGAGAAGGCCAGATAATCAAGAATATCCCATACTTTATGAGGCCTGTTATACTGATATAGGAGAATAATACAGTGTCACTTTGAGTCTGCTGCTGGGCTGATGACTTCACATCCGAGATGGCTGCGTCAAGCGGAAATCTCAGGGATTTTAGATATCTACATAGAGGAGGCTTTTACAGGTAAACACTATTTATAGCATGCATAAACTATGTTAAATGCACATTTAATCTTATGGGAAGATTGTTGTTGAAAGTAATGGTCTGGCAATAGGGTCTCTTTAATAGTGTCAATGTACTGCATTTTATATAGGAAACAGCCTGCAGCTGTCAGGCTATATATTGGTATATATTAGAGGGGCAGCTTGCTACTGTCAGACAGTGTACAGGAGTGTCAAACTCAATTTAATCGTGGGCCGCATCAACATTATGGTTGCCCTCAAAGGTATCTGTAAGACTATATAAATGTATCTAATCTTCATCATAATTGCCTCTGCATTTGATTATTACTGGTTTTAGTAATAACTTAATACCTAGATCTGAAAGTAGAAGTCTAGGAAATGGCCTGGTGGGCCGAATTCGGCCCCTGGGCCTTGAGTTTGACACATGTGGTGTACAGTATTTTTTTATAGGACACGGCCTGCAACTGTTAGGATCTATACTGTCTATATATTGGAGGGGCAACCCACCACTGTAAGAAAGCATACTGTAATACATAGGGGGCAGCCTATCACTGTGAGCTTCGTAACGTATATTAGAAAAAAGCAATAGCCAAGTACTGTAAAATTGAGAACTGTAACACATGTATACTCTTGTGGAGAAGAGGGGTACAAGCTGGCCACTTTATTGCTCTGTATAATAATACATATGTGCAATCCAACCGTGCCAGCTGGGAGACTCTGCAATGCTACACATAGAGGGAAGACTACCAGAATCATGCTCTGTAGAGGAATACAGATTTGTGGCACATTCCTGAACGTACTGGAACATTACTCATTTATTTCCATGTGTCTGGGCCTCTGTTGCTATGTTTTTGCATCACTGTGTTATATGTGAATACAGGCTCTGTTGAATGTTCAGTATTAGGCATGGCTGTTTAACGGCAGCTGTTTAACTGTTTGCCTGCTGACTGATAATAATGAGGAATTTGAGAGGATATTATTATTATTATACAGGATTTATATAGCGCCAACAGTTTGCGCAGCACTTTACAATATAAGAAAGACATTACAATCACAATACAAATCAAGACAAGATGGTAAGGAGGGCCCTGTCCGTGAGGGTTTATGAAACAACTTTTTCTGTGTCAGCAAGCATTCACATTGAAACCCTTTTCTGCTGCAAATTGTATCAGCATAACCAGGGTTATTATAAAAATAGCTCTGCCACTGTCAGTGGAGAATCCCTCCCAGAATCCAGTAGCTGCATTCTAATTCCCGGCTCCCCCCTAGTGATCTGTGCTCTGTATTGAACTGTTACTAAGCAGCAGCACAAACAGAGGTGTTCCCCAGGACCGGGAGAACTCTAGCCTTGGGCAATGACAATATTATTCCTTTACTAAGAGCTTATAAGGAATACAGTGTGTACTTGGTGGGATAGTCAAAGCTAGGAGCAAGTTGTGAGAATCCTTGTGCTTACTGGAAATGATGGCTCTGATCACGCAGGAGTAAGATGGACCCTAGCTGGCCATACCAGCTGATCTATTGTTGCTGATCACGCGCCAGTAATAGAGATTCAGATAGAGATTGAGAGCCTTCCATTACAGAAAGTGGCATTTGCACTTGATCTTGATCCAGGTGATTGGAAGTACTCAGTGGTTTCATCACTTACTTTTATTGGTCTAAGTATTGCCACTCTTAAGCTTGCCATACACCTTACAACCATCGCACGACTTTCGTTGTGCGATGGTTGTAAGGTAATTAAAATTTCGTACGATCTGCCCATCTTGGACAGCAGATCGTACTTGCGATCATCGCAAGCCCTCCCCGCTGAGGGCTTCCCCGTGCTTGCACACACCGGCCCGTGCGGCATTCGTCTCCCGAGCACGCCACTAACCCGTCGAAAATCGTATGATTTTCGGCGGGTTTTCAAGCGTGCTCGGAAGACGAATGTCGTGGGACCTTACAGTAGAAGAGGTTGCCCGCTGCCCATACACCTGCCGATTATCGTTCGATAATCGGCAGGTGTATGGGCACCTTTAGAATGCTACAGTTTAGCTCTTCTTGAAACACAAGTAAAGAAAACTTGTCCCATTAATGATACCTGAGGACACATTAGGTGAACAATGCTGTATCTATGCAAAACGTAACACATGGTGGGGAGATACTAGATAGTACTTGTAACACCGACATCTGATGAAATTCTCACTCCAAAGGGACAGTAGTAAATGTGCAGTAATTTAATCCAATGCTCTTGATAAAAGAGTTATGGACTGGGCCCCATTCATAGGTCATTTCCAAATTAGTTGGATAACTTCCTTTGTGAAGCACCTAGGGCAGTGATGGTGAATGTTTTTGAATCAGAGTGCCCAAACTGCTATGCAAAATCAATGTATTTATCTCAAAGTGCCAACACTGAAAACAAGGTTTGGTATTGCGTTGCAGTTTGTGCATCACTGCCTTGGGCAAAATAGGGAAACTCACATATTCAAACATTTATACACTAAATAAATCACACACGTAATGAAAAAAACACACATCATACACTCATTAAAAAAAATACACACATTAAAAAACACACACATCACACACTAATTAAAAAAACACACACAAACATCACACACGTAATGAAACACGCACATTACACATGCATTAAAACACACATATCACACACTCATTAAAGAAACACACATCAGATCACACATGTAATGAAACACACATCACATCACACATGTAATCAAACACACACAAATCACACACTCATTAAAAAAACACACATATTAAAAAACACACATATCACACACATAAAAAAACAAACACAAGCACACACACTTCACACACATAATGAAACACGCACATCACACACGCATTAAAACTCACACATCACACTTATATTATATACTCATTAAAAAACACACACATCACACAGGTAATGAAACACACACATCACAATAAAACTTAATAATTAAAAAATTGCCCCCTCTCCTGCTTACCTGTTTTGCAGGGAGGGGGCTGCATCCCTGAGGTCCAGTGGGGCATTTGGGGATTATCCTGGTGGTTCAGTGGAGGATCAGTGTGATCCGCATCTCTGGCTAATGCAGACCACACTAATCGCTCCTGACAGGGGGGCAACCGCAACACTAGGGAGCGTTTCGTATGGTCTGCATCAGCAAGAGATGCTGATCATACTGATCCTCACTGGACCACCATGAAATAATTTTCATTTAACATATGACGGTTCGTCAATATATTAAATAGGATCACTTAATGTGACTTGGATGGGAGACCCATGGAACAACGGAGGCCCGCATGGAGCACACCAGGTAAGAACCTGGAGTGTGTGGGGCCCAGCAGCCGACACCTAGGCTCGCAAGCCACCAGAGGGGCCTCTGCGTGCCCTCTGTGGCACGCCTGCCATAGGTTCGCCATCACAGACCTAGGAGAATGAGCAAACAAGCCATAGTCAGCATGTGAATGTAAGCATATTGTTTAGGGTGAACTTAGCACAGACACAGGAATTCCTGTAAGAATTGGCTTTGGTTCACACAGTCTGGAGAACATTACAGCTCTTGGTTAAAGGTTGGACGGACATATATCAGGGTGAAATTTGTCTGTGGAGATACTGAACTTTGCTGTAGTAATTATAATCAATGATAATGCTGTACAGGGGGTTCTGGGAAATAATGGAAGTATCTAAAACACTAGTCTAGGGAGGAAATAACTAATATACTTAGCAAAACTCTTACAGAGCTTGCCACAAAAGGGTGAAGAGTTTGGAGAAGGCAGCAGAAGTGAACAATCTAGGACAACATAGCTGAACTGGAAAGTGAGCTGAATTGGAAATCAGCAATTTTGGCCTAGACTGTTCCCTTCTTCTGCCTTCTCCAAACTCTTCACCCTTTTGTGAATGGGCCCCTATGTTTATCAAATTCTGAAAAATATTACCTTCCTCATTTGCTGCTAATTTCTAGTGATGTCTTTCTCAGAACTACCCGTGTACACTTGAGTGTTTTGTAGTGCGAATACCTAAGTGCTACAATGCTCAGCAGGAGGAATCCCATCATGTTCAATTGCCCTTGCTCACACCCAGTGGCGTCGCTACAGGGGGGGCAATTGCCCCCCCTAGGTTATCACTTGCCCCCCCGTGTGCCCCCCCCGCCAGACTGTAATCGGCCGCAGCTATCTGTGTCAGTGGGGACAGATTGCCGATTACAGCCTGTAAGGAGAAACCTCCGACAGTCTATGAACTTCCCCCCGCAGTCTACTCACCTCTCCGCGGCGTCTGTGCTCCTCTCCTGCTGACAGCCGCGCGATCGTCTTCATTCCAGCTGACCGCAATAGCCAGCCTGCTATTGGCTCTTTTAAATTGCAGTAGCCAATAACAGGCTATTGCACCCACCCACTGCCTGCTGTCAATCAACAGAGGTGGACCTGATGGAAAACATCAGGTCCCTCCCCTGCTGATTGACAGCAGGCAGTGGGTGGGTGCAGTAGCCAGCCTGTTATTGGCTATTGCAATTTGAAATATCCAATAGCAGGCTGGCTATTGCTTCCAGCAATGAAGTTAAAAAAAATATTTAAAAAAATGTAATTAAATTAAAAGTTGTAGTTCTCTATAGCTGGTGTTTTTTTTTATTGCTGTATAAAGTATTGCTGGGATTTATAGTCCTCTATAGCTGTTGGTATTATTCTACATTGGGGTATAATGTATTGGTTGGAATTGTTGTTCTCTATAGGTAATGGAATTCTGCATTGCTGTATAATGTATTTCTGAGATTTATAGTCCTCCATAGCTGGTGGTATTATTCTGCATTGCTCTATAATGTGTTGCTGAGATTTGTAGTCCCTCTACAGCTTAGAGTTAGTGGCATAAATACCAGGGTCGCAGCAGTCGTACACGCGCACAGCACTGATGAGGAATCCCTACACTACCAGTGTTCTATAATTTTCCTCAACCCATTAATTTCTCTAACGCGTCACTTCCAGGTGTGCATGTCATGAAGAAAGGGGTTCATGAAAATAGCCGATTCTGATGACTCGGCCCCACTGGAAGTGACACAGTCGAGAAAATTTATAGGATCGAGAAAAATTATAGAACACTGACTTTGACACTGTCCGGCCCCTCCCACTTTCCTCTCACAGCCCACAGCCCAGAAGCATGGACAGCCAGCGGCTGTCTACAGTGGGCGAGAGTGCCTATGTACCAGACATAGAGCGGAGTAAGGCCATGTAGGAGTAGGTCATGGACTTACTAGGGGTCCTCACATCACTCGACCATTCACACTACAGTTACATGGATGGCAAAAGTGGCAGACAGGGGCGGGGAGAAGGTGGGGAAGAGGCAGAGCGGGAGGGAGGCCGAGTCGCTGCACCATGGGCCTCTGGGTTGTACTTGTCCCCTGGGCTAAAAGTTGCCAGTCAGCCCCTGCTGTATTCAGCACCTACTGAGCGATGAGAGCTGATTTAATTGCGGATGGCGTCCGAGGTTGCGGTATTCAGGATTGTGGGCGGCGTTGGAATACATGTCGCAACCGCAGGGCGCAGATGCCATCCGCAATTAAATCAGCTCTCGGCGCCCAGCGGTTGCGACATGCAATGAAAATTATCAGTGCCCCCCCAGATTTGACTGTGGTATCTTATGTGCTCTCCCTATATATTGTTCCTAGAGTCGCCACTGCTCACACCTGAGCATTCTGTGGCTTGTGGCAAAGTGCCTTTAGCTCAAAAAAGTGCATGAGGTTCTTCTGGAGCAGAGTCAAGTGTTTCGATCCCAGTAGACTTCAATGGGAGCACCTGATAAACATGCATTTTTCAGACACATTTTTGCCTAGTAAATAGCATTTCATTGGCTAAAAATATTTACATTTTAAAAAAGCCTGAAATGCGTAGAAACGCTCAAAAACTGCCTGATAAAACTACCAGAGACACTTAGCTCAAGTGTGAATGGGGCCTTAAGGACACCTGAGCCCATCAATGCTGCTTTCTTCAGAAGTCACAGCCCACCTGTGAAAACCCACTGATTTTCAATCTGGACCGTGTTAACCACCTAATAGTAAAACAATGGCTTCCTTCAGGCAGCAGGAGAAAGCCAAACTTCTCCGAGTGGTGGTAAATTTGGAGCTGCATGGCTGCTTTGTTACAACAGTTAACCAGCATGAGAGGATACCCCTGCCAATAAGCAGCAGAAGGTCAACTGGTTTCACACCTTCTTGCTGAAAAGTGGAAAAAATCTTATTAAAGGAGAACTATGGGGTCAGTGTTTTTCCCCATAGTTCTCCTTAGGGTAACGGGAGGACACAAACTAGCGTCCTCCCGTCACCCTAAGCTCAGTATACCGAGACGCCGGAGCGGATCCCGACATGGACGTCGAGATCCGCCCAGCTGCGTGAGTGACAGAGCTGTGACAGGATCGAGAGGTGAGCGAACCCGGTATGTGTTCGCTCACCTCCCGATCTACGGAGCCGACCTGTGACAGTCTCATTGTCACAGGTCGGCTAGAACTATGAGGTGAGTGGAAATCCCTCATCTCATAGTTCTCCTTTAAGTTCTGTGTAACTGTATAGTACAATATGGCTCTGATTGTCACTTGTACAGAGTCTTCCACTTGGACTCATGCCATTTCTGCAAATCTCCCCTGGGCTCTGCTCCCTCCCAGATCTAAATTTCCTAAAAAGGCTTTAGGTTCCCTGGGTTTGCTGGAAAGTTTGAGTCTTAGAGAGGGAGAGGGAGAGGCAGCTCAAATGCAGGGAAGGGGAGGAGGGAATGTTCTTGTTTCCAGAGTAGAAAATAATGAAATCATATCCCTTGTGTGAAGTGAGATTTCTTTTTCCACTAACAAAGAACCTTTCCCTTATCTCTCCCTGCCAGAGGGTACATTTCAAAGCCGTTCCAGGTTCGGGCCACAGGGGAGAGAGACTTCAATCCTGCTGACCTGATTTAGTGACCACATATAATATAATTGCATCCTCTCGACAAAGTGCCTATGGCTTCTCTGTTGATTATTTCCTAATAAACAGCCTAGACTGTTTATATATTCTGAACACTGTAACATTTATAGGCATACTGTATATCGTGAAATGATTAGCTTCATATACATAATCTTATCAATATGTGGTTATGTTTCAAAACACTGCTGTAAAGTTTGTGATGATATGCAGTATGTGCATGGGGGCAGCCATAGTTGCTCATTATTTAGGCATGACTCCTTTTGCCTAGTAGTGCTATGCAGCTGGTGTGCCTTACTGCTCCATTCTGTCAATGAATGTCTACTAGTCTGGACTGACTTGCTGAAAATGATGCGTTTTGTGTGGCTATAGTCTTTAAAAAAACAAACAATGGTGTGTGGAGCTTAGAGTGTATCAAAGTGATCAACTACAGGCAGCAGCTGGAGACTAGATATAGTCAATTCCTCTAGATTACTAGAATATGTAAAAATAGAAAAGTGTCAACAGCATTTGACTCAGTCTATTAAATTATACACAATTTATTATTATACACAGATATTGTACCAGCACATTAAAAACTCCTGAAAGTGTATCTCCAAGCAAAACATTTTTCTTAGGCTCCATTAACACCTATACATTTTGTGGTTCTTTTTGCAACAATGGCCCCTGTTCACACCTGTGTCACTTGTCCACATAAGCATTTTTCTGGGCCAAATCATGCGTTTTGGCCTCCTAGACTTTAATAGGTGGGCATGAAAACCTTTTACAAAATTAGTGATTACACACATTTTTTATGCGCTCCCATTTTAAAAGTCAATGGAGCCAAGAAGACATGATTCTGCTCCTGTACTACAAGTCACATTAAAGCTGTTCCTCCAGATCATCAGATCTTCTGTCCCTTGGGACAGTTTACTACCCTGCTTCATGGTCTCTGCCATTGAGGCATGTTGAAGCCCATATACTAAGTGATAGGGGTTTTTCTGATTTGGTCATCTCTACATTCCTTAAAGCTAGGAAGTCCACATCGTGCCAATATGTGGAAAGCCTGCTTTTCCTGGTGCAAGGCCAAAAAATACTCCATGGGACAGATGTTGATCTTTCTACAATCTGGTCTGGATACAGAGAGCTGTGACAGGATCGAGAGGTGAGCGAACCCGGTATGTGTTCGCTCACCTCCCGATCTACGGAGCCGACCTGTGACAGTCTCATTGTCACAGGTCGGCTAGAACTATGAGGTGAGTGGAAATCCCTCATCTCATAGTTCTCCTTTAAGTTCTGTGTAACTGTATAGTACAATATGGCTCTGATTGTCACTTGTACAGAGTCTTCCACTTGGACTCATGCCATTTCTGCAAATCTCCCCTGGGCTCTGCTCCCTCCCAGATCTAAATTTCCTAAAAAGGCTTTAGGTTCCCTGGGTTTGCTGGAAAGTTTGAGTCTTAGAGAGGGAGAGGGAGAGGCAGCTCAAATGCAGGGAAGGGGAGGAGGGAATGTTCTTGTTTCCAGAGTAGAAAATAATGAAATCATATCCCTTGTGTGAAGTGAGATTTCTTTTTCCACTAACAAAGAACCTTTCCCTTATCTCTCCCTGCCAGAGGGTACATTTCAAAGCCGTTCCAGGTTCGGGCCACAGGGGAGAGAGACTTCAATCCTGCTGACCTGATTTAGTGACCACATATAATATAATTGCATCCTCTCGACAAAGTGCCTATGGCTTCTCTGTTGATTATTTCCTAATAAACAGCCTAGACTGTTTATATATTCTGAACACTGTAACATTTATAGGCATACTGTATATCGTGAAATGATTAGCTTCATATACATAATCTTATCAATATGTGGTTATGTTTCAAAACACTGCTGTAAAGTTTGTGATGATATGCAGTATGTGCATGGGGGCAGCCATAGTTGCTCATTATTTAGGCATGACTCCTTTTGCCTAGTAGTGCTATGCAGCTGGTGTGCCTTACTGCTCCATTCTGTCAATGAATGTCTACTAG
Organism: Nanorana parkeri; assembly: GCF_000935625.1. Classification (NCBI taxonomy): domain Eukaryota; kingdom Metazoa; phylum Chordata; class Amphibia; order Anura; family Dicroglossidae; genus Nanorana; species Nanorana parkeri. The sequence continues at coordinate 1,122,007 of NW_017306489.1, forward strand.
TCTGGACTGACTTGCTGAAAATGATGCGTTTTGTGTGGCTATAGTCTTTAAAAAAACAAACAATGGTGTGTGGAGCTTAGAGTGTATCAAAGTGATCAACTACAGGCAGCAGCTGGAGACTAGATATAGTCAATTCCTCTAGATTACTAGAATATGTAAAAATAGAAAAGTGTCAACAGCATTTGACTCAGTCTATTAAATTATACACAATTTATTATTATACACAGATATTGTACCAGCACATTAAAAACTCCTGAAAGTGTATCTCCAAGCAAAACATTTTTCTTAGGCTCCATTAACACCTATACATTTTGTGGTTCTTTTTGCAACAATGGCCCCTGTTCACACCTGTGTCACTTGTCCACATAAGCATTTTTCTGGGCCAAATCATGCGTTTTGGCCTCCTAGACTTTAATAGGTGGGCATGAAAACCTTTTACAAAATTAGTGATTACACACATTTTTTATGCGCTCCCATTTTAAAAGTCAATGGAGCCAAGAAGACATGATTCTGCTCCTGTACTACAAGTCACATTAAAGCTGTTCCTCCAGATCATCAGATCTTCTGTCCCTTGGGACAGTTTACTACCCTGCTTCATGGTCTCTGCCATTGAGGCATGTTGAAGCCCATATACTAAGTGATAGGGGTTTTTCTGATTTGGTCATCTCTACATTCCTTAAAGCTAGGAAGTCCACATCGTGCCAATATGTGGAAAGCCTGCTTTTCCTGGTGCAAGGCCAAAAAATACTCCATGGGACAGATGTTGATCTTTCTACAATCTGGTCTGGATAAGGATTAGTCCTTAAGTGCCATCAAGGGTCAAATATCGGCACTTGCAATCTCATTTCAAAGACGGCTTGCTTCTCTTTCCCTAACGAACACCTTTGTACAAAATTTGACTTGCACAGGTCCACCTGTACAACCGCCAGTGACTACATGGGATCTCAACCTGATTCTTTTGGCTCTTCAAAGGCCTCCAGTGCTATCCCTTTATCTATGCTACCTCATAAAGTAACTTTTCTCATTGCCAATACCTCTGCTAGGTAAATTAGCAGCCTTGTCATCTAAAGAACCCTTTTTTATCCTTCACAAAGATAAGCTTGTTTTGCGGCCCAAAGCCTCCTTTCTTCCTAAGGTGGACATTGTTCTTTCATCTCTGTCCTACTTTGATTCACTCTAAGAAGATATACCTCAATTGCTTGGATATGGTTAAAGGCGTTCATGTCTAACTTTCAGCTACATTGGGGATGCTTGTTCCAGGAATAACTGTCTAAGAAAATGGGAAATTTCCCTCACTTTAGTAAATTTCAATAACTTAGCTTCTCTGGAACTGGAAGTAAAAAGAAACTCCTCCAATGATACACAGACAGCAAAATAACTACTTGGCAGGGGATTTATCCCTTCCCTACTCTAACCAAACACTAAAGAAAACACTTTGGTTATACATACACTTTAAGGAAACCTTCTACATACACTAAGAGGTCCAGATATTGAAACCATATCTAAAAAGTCCTGACCAGAAAAGTAGGGTATACACTGGTAGATTTTTAACTGAACGTTCGTATGAAAAATCTCGTTGGAATGTTTTATAACGCCATCAGATAAAAAATATTGTTTGATTTTTGTTTCCATCTAATATTTGATTTTGGAAGTAATAGAATTTCCTGCACGAAAACCACATTCACTGTTAGAATCTAGTTCGATCATTCCAACATGCTCCTCAAATTTTTTGGCACTGCGGTCGTAATTGATCATCAATTTGACACCATGAACAATTAGAAAGTTGAACGTTCCGAAATTGATTTCGTTTGTTCGAAATTCTAACTGTGTCCCTACATAAGGAGTGGTGGTGAAAGTCTTGCTTTGTGTATTAGCATAGTACCTAAAGCTAGCCATACATGGCTCGAGGTTCAGCTAATTTCTGCTGAATTGGCCAGAAATTGAGCCGTGTGTAGCCCTTTCGCCACCCCCTCGCTTAACAAAAGTTAATTTTAACATCAAAGGAGTTGGGTGGGGAACTGTGGGATGCACACAAATTACATCTCATCAGATCCAGTCACTGTTCGGCTAATCAGGCAGGCGCAGGTGCCCGTGGCTGTTTGATATAATAGCTGGCAGTACAGATTTCTCCAGTCACACTGTTCATTGTGGATGTGAGAATCAAGTGATTTCTCTTGTTCAGCCGGCAGGGCTGAATGAGAGATATCTACATGTGTATGGCAAACCATAGGAATAGGATCTTTCGCCTTGTTATCCATGAATCACGGGGTTAAAATGTTAGCTTTTAAAGAAGTCCTATACAGCCCGACTGGTTTTATGAGGTAGCCAATTAAAGCATTGGTTTTGATAACCAAATAGTCTTCGACCTCCCTAGAAAATGATAACAACCTACTCTGGTTGTTGGATGTATAAACTGCACATTGAGACTTTGAAAATGATAAGAAAACCTCTGTGTCAGTAAAACAAAATGTTTGCCTCTTCTATGCGTAAAAGGGAATTATCTCCCATGCGCCCAGGTCACAGCCAGGCAAGAACTGTGGCACCCAGGGCTTGGAGGACCCATTCCAGGATAAGCACCCCAGATAGCAAGCAATTGAGCTGCAAGTTTGAAAATTACATTGCATTGCAAGTCTCCAGATCAACGTGCGTTGCAAAAGTGCTGTACACTTGCAAAGCTCTTGCTAACACCGGGAAACTCTTGCTGTAGACTTGCCTAGCAAATTTGCTACAAATTCAAAAAGTGTCAACTAGAACTTGTGCTGCAAGTGTTCTGCAAGTCTACAACTTGCCAGGAATGTGTGCAGCAAGTTAACAAGAATTACAATTTAACCCTGCCACAAGTTTGTGGCAAGTTATCCTTGCTATCTGGGACATAGACATTTTTCTTTCAGTCAGATTTGATAAATGAGGGCTACTATTTGGACTAATACAAAACAAAAATTGGGCTTCCCACCATGGAAGCCAACCAAGCATTCATTCGACATTGAGAATATTAAGCTAGAAATCTCTACTTCTATTTGTTCCATTTCATAAGTCCACTGTGTGAATTGATATCGTCTACACACCACTCTTCCTGCGCTGCTTTGGTTCATGTGTTGAGCAGGTGTCACGGCCGATATATAACAGACACTGAAGAACAGCAGGCTGGATTATTAGAATCCAAACTTACTCCGGTTTAACTAAATCGAGGCTCATGGAAATATGGAAAAAAAGTACATACATTAGGACCGGCTTAATTACATTTTAATAAACATTTCACTGTTATTCACAGCTGATGGTTTGCTCTTATTCATCATGGAATTATTTAAGGTCTAGCTTTGCATAAACTGTTTATACTTTTTCATATTCCAAATACAGCTGTTACTGCCAACATGTTTTCATACTCAAATTATTAAAACAGTAACGCTGAAACCACATTGGGCTTATGTAATAAGACAGGCTTTTCCATAGTATCCAATCAGATTTTGGTCTATTTTTTTTTTAGACTAAGGACGATTGCTGGTATATGCCGGTACTAGCATACCATACTTTATAGGGCATGTGAAAATCAAGGCAGGGTCTAGATTGATAAAAGGGATAGCTGGATTCATTTAAAATGAAAGGCTAGAAAAGCAGGGCTTGTTACACATGACATTGAGGTGATTTAAATCTTAAGTATAAATTTATCCACGGTCTGAAAATATATGGGATGTATGAACTTGTAACCCTGGGAATGTACAAAGGACAAGAGGACATTTGCTTAAAGGAGAACTATGGTGTAAGTGTTTTTTCCCATTGTTCTCCTAAGGGTCATGGGAGGACATAAACTAGCGTCCTCCCGTGACCCAAAGCTCAGTATACCGCAAGCTACAGCTCACGGTATACTGAGACCGCTGCAGCCGGAACGGATCCCGACAATGCTGTCGAGATCCACCCAGCTGCGAAATTGACAGCTGGCTCTGCCTATCTAGATACTGTACCCGCCCTCTCCCCCGTCCGTTCCGCCAGTCAGCGCTGGAGGATCGGAGCGGGGAGGAGGGGGAATCCCTGCAGTGACAGTCACGGCTCTCTGCAGGGATGCGATCGAGAAGTGAGCGAGCGACGGTATGTGTTCGTTCACTTCTCGATCTATTGAGCCGACGTGTGACAGTTTAATTGTCACACGTCGGCTCGAACTATGAGGTTGAGTGAAAATCACTCACCTCATAGTTCTCCTTTAATGAGGAACATGATTTTATTTCCATATAGGATAGGGTTCTTCTCTATAACATAGGGGAAAGGTATTCTGGACATTGGAACAATGCTATCTGATAACAGTGCACTAGAGGCACAGGAAGTTATCAGCTCAAAAGGTGTTTGGCAGGAGCAACAGGTATTTTTGCATTAATCAAACAGATATACCGTATTTGCCGGCGTATAAGACGGGTTTTGAGACCTTAAAACATCCCCCGAAAATCGGGGGTCGTCTTATACGCCGGGTACATACGGAAGGATACGGTATACTGTATGTAGCTTCGGCTACATACAGTATACCGCGCTGAGCCAATCACGGCAGGCTTTGTATTAATGACCACAAAGCCTGTATTAATTAATACAAAGCCTGCCGTGATTGACTCAGCGGAAGACGGAGGACACAGCGGGGATCGTGGACAAGGTAAGAGACTGTAATTCCGAGTGTGGCTTGGGGTTACCGCTTATGGTACTGAAAATCAGGCGGGCCTGGATGCTAAATGGTAGCGTGCAGAGATATCCACAGGGAGAAAAACGTGTAGGGCTGGTAACGGCCCCACCAACATCAGCGGTCGTATTTGGAGGACCTTTCTTTATCAGCTGTCCTGGACTTCACTTGTTTTTCTCCCTGTGGATATCTCTCCACGCTACCTTTTAGCATCCAGGCCCGCCTGATTAGCCATCCATCTTCCTCCATTCTGGGTTTACTGGTTTTTTGATCCGATACCACCCAGTACCGAATACCTGGTGACCTCACACCGAAGGGATTAACTCCCTCTGCTCCCGAAGAAGCGCCTTAGGTGCGAAACGCGTCGAGTTTACCTTACAAGAAATGATCACCCCTTTAAGATTGTTGCTCCCACCTGAGGTTTAGTAACTCAACTACATCCTCTCTTTTGATCTACACGTGATGTTCTCATTATATGTATAAGATTATGAGTACATAGACCAACCTTGGTTGTGGAGCACAAGGGCTGATAGGAGGTTTTTTGTCAATCCCTGTTGTGTATATGTTTTATACATGCTTTGATGCATATCCATTGATTTTAGTCAATTGTTGAATAAATTTATACTTTTTTACATATATTACAAGACTGAAGTTTATTGGTTGTGTCCCCTCTGGAGCCACTCAAAAACCCCACCTTTCTCTATCCTTTTTTTTTTTTGTTTCCTTTGAACCCAAACCTCAGTTTAAGTGAGTCAACTTAGTATAAAAATAACAAATGCAGGTAAGAATCTGCAAAAAGGTTTGCTAAAATACCTTTTTAACAAATATAAAATATACAGCCTGTATATATTTCCTTAATAGTTTTTTTTTACCCCAACAAACCTGTTTTGCATTATGCATTCTTAAATAATGTGAATTTATGAATTATTTACTATCTATGTACACAGAGGTGCAAACCACAGAGTTACAACTTAAACTCCATCCTGCACTTGGGGGTTCATCAAGTTGAAGGTTTCCAAAGCATCCATGAAAGTTCTTGTAGTTAAAGCTTTATTCCTAAGGCTGGGCACACACCTTACAACCATCGCAAGACTTTTGTCTTGCGATGGTTGTAAGGTACTTAAAAAAACGTACGATCTGCCTATGTTGCATAGGCAGATCGTACTTGCGATGATCGCAAGCCACGCCCCCTGAGGGGCGGGCTTCCGATGACCGCAATGCCGAACGGGCAGTGTGCGCTTGCGCACACCGGCCCGTGCGGCTGTTATCGTACGGACATGCCACAAACCCGCCGAACATCGTACGATGCTCGGCAGGTTTTTGAACATGTCCGTAAGTTCTACTGTCCTTACAGTAGTAGAGGTCGCACGGCTTCCACACACCTTACGATCATCGTACGATTGCGGGATTTCCCGCGATTCTCGTACGATAATCGTAAGGTGTGTGGGGACCCTATGACTGTCCAACACAATGACTGATCAGCTTCCTCACCTCCACAAAGGATGGCTGACGTACACTTATATTTTGCTATTTTTAATGCATCCACTGTTATTGAGTTTTTAAGGCTAATTGGACCGATCTCGTTCATCTCGTTCCAGGTTATGACTTTCCATCGGTCCTGCAGTGGTTTGCTGAACGAGTGGATCGTATCATCCTTCTGTTTGATGCCCATAAGTTGGAGATTTCTGATGAATTCTCAGAAGCTATTCGAGCCCTCAAGGGCAATGAAGACAAGATCCGTGTTGTCCTTAATAAGGCCGACATGGTGGAAACACAACAACTGATGCGTGTCTATGGTGCACTCATGTGGTCCCTGGGCAAAGTGTTCAATACACCAGAAGTGCTGAGAGTCTACATAGGTTCATTCTGGTCTGAGCCGCTCATGATTCCTAACAACAGGCGTTTGTTTGAGCTGGAAGAACAGGACTTATTTCAAGATATCCAGAATCTGCCCAGGAACTCAGCCCTACGCAAACTCAACGACCTGGTTAAAAGGGCTCGGCTTGTTAGGGTAACCATTAAATTCATTTTATATATCAGCATATTACATCAGCAATGCTAACCATACATTACATAGGTTTAGATAAGCTGGCCATACACCTGCAGAAGGTTGTACAAATTGTTTGAGTGTTCAATGGTGCCATCGAGGACTGGACAGATCTTGTATGATATTTCATTGCCATGTGGTAAATTCTAACAATCAATCCCGGGATGCACGGAAGTTATGTAATTTTAATTTTCCATGCACGTGCTCATTACAATTATTATGATTTTTCACAGCTGGGAACCACACTCACATTTGGAAATGTTTTAGTTTGAGATAAATTTTCCTTCCTTCTTTCTCCTTCAATCCGTGTGTGTTGTTGTAAAGTAGCCACCGCTCCAAGCTCACTTCCATGATATATTATAACTATATTATAACTTTAATACATATTAGCTAACTAATTTTGAGATTGTAGTTCGTCACAGGAGTGAGCTTGGAGCAGTGGCTACTTTACAACACACACAGGGACCATGGGGAACAAAAGTAGCCACCCTCCAGAAGGAAGGACAGTGTCAGCACCAATTCAGAGATGGTTTGAGGATCTACAGCCGAGTGATAAACAAATGAGGGTCATGTTCATACCTCCAAATAATTAGCCATTTGCAGTGAGACATTATGCACTTACTAAACTAGTAGTTTGTCCTCACCAGGCAAACAAGTAACAGGTTCTTTACAGGAATGACATAAAACAGTGTGTACTTACTTTCCCTGTGCTCCTCTACCATCCAATCCACCTTACACGGTGCTATACATGCCTCCCCCTTCACATGTGATAGCACTTATGCTTGGTTATTGGCAAGTGAGACACTTGCTACAGAGTCTCGAGGCAGAGGAATTGTTATCAGCTGGTAAGCTCAGGGTCCCTGCTGGGTTTTGCAGATCTCTGAGAATCCAAGCCAGGACTTCTAGTCCTGGCTTGGCCAGTACCTCTGATGATGCTCATAGGAGCTCTTCTTTTACTTCTAATGACTCTCAAAGAATCCAGGCCAGTATGGCTAATGATAGCCAAAGATTCTAGACCAGGACATCCAGAGTGCATATTTCCATGGTATTATATTGTACACATTCACTTCTGAACGATGTGTTGTTGTTCAATGCTTAGAAAATGTACATGAGCTTCTTTTGGGTGTTTTGGGCCCAAAAAGCCTTCAAAAGGAGTGCCTTTAAAATGTGTGTAGGCAGTGGCGTAACAATCGCCATAGCGACCCAGGCGGCCGCTATGGGGCCCGTGCACAGGGGAGCCCAGCATCCCTCTGATGCCGTGTGGGCCGCCTGGGTCGCTATGGCGTCTCGGGTGCTGGCTGTCACTGACATAGCTCAGCAGCTGCTGTGAAGGAGAACGTTCCCCCTCACAGCTGCTGCGGAGCTGTTTCAGTGACAGCCAGCAGATGCGGCAAAATAGGCCGGTTACACCGGCATTTTCAGTAAAGGAGCAGGGCCCGCCTAACAGCAACCCCGCCTCCTCTCACATCACTGGCCAGCGATCTAAGAGCAGGTGGGGCCAGTGATGTAAGAGGAGGCGGGCCCCGTCGATAGAAGGAGGCGGAGCCCAGGAACGGAAGAGGAGGCAGGGGCCCGGCGGCGGCGACCCCGGAGGTGACAGGTAAGAGGCGTACAGCGCAACTGAGACCTTGCAGAGCCCACCATAGAGAGTCTATGGTGGGCTCTGCAAGTGGCATAACTAGCAATCACGGGGCCCCATACAAAATTTTGCTATGGGGGCCTGTGATTTCTAGTTACGCCCCTGTGTGTAGGGTACATTTTTCTCATGATTTTGTGGTGAGCAATAATCTCCTCCTCCTAGTAACTAGATTTCTATTGGCAGAAAAAAAATTATAAAACCGCTGAAGTTTAGTGAACATTCTCTTCTCTACTACTCCTCAAACTCTCTTAAATAATAATGAAAGTTTATATTTGCCTCAGTAATGAAAATAAAAACCTTAGAGTTACTGTACTACTACTACTACTGTAGGTTCAGCTTTGTACTGTACTTTGCCTTTTCAGACATGGGTCTAATTGACTGATGGGTGAAACAGGTTCTCTTGAAAGTGAGCCTGGGGGAATTCCCTGTTATTGAGACATTAAGTTAGACAGCTGTTCTTACACTTATCCTGTTATCACACATGTATCATCCAAGGAACATTGCTACATGTTTAAAAAGGGAAGTGGGTATGTAGACCTCTCACTGTGAATAGACTGATATCCACAAACACACAGCATGTGCTCAGTTAGCAAGGTCACACTTTCACAGAACAGGGAGCCATAACAAGGATATGGATGACCCTATTAGATCCACAGGAGAGCTGTCTGGAGTCAAAGGGGGTCACATTTGTACATTAGTGGACTTATTCACAAGGCGCGGTACAGCTCAGATTCTAAAATATAATTTCAAGAGATCCCTATTAGTCGAAATATAGATAGCCCTATGAGTGTGCAAGATGGATCCTGTATTAGAATAACTGATCAGTATGTAAAGCGCTGAAGCATTTGTTTCACATTTTGTGAGCAAAAAATAATGTGCATCTTGTTTGCCATGTTTTGGGTCACATTAACAATCAAGCCCGACGCGCATCTTTGTAATTACAAATGGGATCTTAAAGTTTACATCTTTAAAAGTTGCTACTAACATTTCTAATAGGAAATGTGAAGTTGCCTATCATGTAGCCTACCCGTAGTCATGACAGATAGTCAATACAAACTGGATTTACAGTAAGTTTTTTTTTTTCATTTGAAATTTTAGGGAAAGTGATTCTCTCAAAAGGCAGACTTTGGCAGGATTGGTGTGGTGAGGTGTTCATCTGTGGAACCAAAATTCTATTTTCCTCTGTAAACCCATTTTTTTCCACAGGTACCCAGGGCTTAAAGTGACACTAAATTTAGGAGCTAGATCTTAAAAATACATTCAAGTGCCTTAAAGGAGAACTATGGGGTAAGTATTCTCCTAAACTAGCGTCCTCCCGTGACCCAAAGGTCGGTATATCGCAAGCTACAGATCGCGGTATACTGAGATCGCCGCAGCCGGGACGGATCCCGACATTACTGTTGAGATCCTCCCAGCTGCGTGAGTGACAGCTGGCTCTGCCTATCTAGAGGCAGAGCCAGCAATAACTCGCCTGTAGATCCTCAAACCATCTCTGAATTGGTGCTGACACTGTCCTTCCTTCTGGAGGGTGGCTACTTTTGTTCCCTATGGTCCCGTGTGTGTGTTGTAAAGTATCCACCGCTCCAAGCTCACTCCTGTATCTGCACTTATTTTAGTACAGATTTCATATTGGTGTATGTGTTGTTTTGAGAAGAGGGGCTTAAAGGTCCTCATACTACATAGTTTAGTAAGTTTAACTGCCTCCGGGCCGGCCGTAGTAAAAAAAACGTCTCTAGACGTCCGCTCAGACACGCCCCCTTGCGCGCACCGCCGGGCGCGTGCGAGCGGGAAATGGCCGCAATTTAAAAACGGGCATCGATGCCCGTTAATATACATGCAATCCGCCGGCTGTAAAGCCGGCGGATCGCTTGTATTTAGCTTGTATTTAGCGAAATCGCAGAAAACTACCATACCCAAAATTGGCCATAGGCGACACTTTAAAAGCTTTTACCGCTCATCAGTTTAGTGTTATCAGTGATTGATGGCCCTAGACTTATTGCTCTCACTCCAACGTTCGCGGCGATATGTAACATGTGCGGCGTAAACAGCGCAATCGTCTTTTTTGCATGTATGCGCCCCCGACGCATGTATGGGTGGGAAGAAAAAAAAAAGGAAAAAAAAATTAAAGCCCCCCCCAAAATTTTTTAAGTAACACATAAAAAAGAATAAAAAAAAAATAAAAAAAATTTCAGTCCCCACCCATACATACACGCATGCATACATGCGTCGGGGGCGCATACGTGCAAAAAAGACGATTGCGCCCATTACGCCGCACATGTTACATATCGCCGCGAACGTCGCAGTGAGAGCAATAAGTCTAGGGCCATCAATCACTGATAACACTAAACTGATGAGCGGTAAAAACGTTTAAAGCGTCGCCTATGGCTAATTTTGGTTGCGGTCGTTTTCTGCGATGTCGCGGGTGCGCGCAATTTTAAAGCTTGACATGTTTGGTGTCTATTTAACCGACGTGACCCGATCTTTTATATTTGACCAAAAAACTGGGTAATAATAAATGTTTCCTAACATAATGTTAAAAAAAACGTTTTTTTTTCAAAATTTTCAGTAATTTTTCCTAATTATAATAAAAAATAAAACCCCCAGTGGTGATTAAATACCACCAAAAGAAAGCTCTATCTGTCCCCAAAAAATGGTGTAAAATTCATTTCAGTACAGCGTTGCATGACGGAATAAACGTCAGTCAAAGTATCGCAGCGCTGAATACTGAAAAATGGCCTGGCCAGGAAGGGGGTCTAAACACCTGGTCTTGAAGTGGTTAAAGGAGATTGTACAGCGATTGTACAAACAGATTATATAGTGCATGGCCTGCTTTAAACTTGTCTCCAACAGGCAGAGCTCACATAAAGCATTTAGGCTCGGTTCACACCTAAGCGACTGAGCTGGTGAGCTGTTTTCGCGCAGTCTTCAATGCATAGAGATGTCTATGGGACCCAAATCACGAGACATCCGCCCGAAAATCGCTCCTTTTTGTGCCACAGGCGATTTCTACCGCACGACAAATTGCAAACGTGTGAACAGCTTTCATAGACTTGAATGCAAATCTCTGTTTTGTGCAATATCGCGCGGATTTATCGAGCGGATTTATCGCCTAGGTGTGAACTTAGCCTTAGGCCGGGTGCAGACCTACGCGATCCAGGATTGCGCGGTCCTGCACATTGCAGGCAGTGTTTGCCGCACGGGCCCATTGATTTCAATGGAGTGACATCCTCGCGGCAATCGCAGCTACACAACACGCGGCTGTGTTCGGAAGCACGGGCGGAATCGCGGCGTGATCCACCTGGCGTGACTGGGGTGCCATTAGAAAATAATGGCATCCACAGCGCGATCGGTGCACACCTAGGCGACTCCTGACCGCGCGGCAATCCCCGCGTAATCGTGCACGATTGCCACGCGGGGGTGGGGGGGAATGGTTGTCACCTAGGTGTGCACCGGCCCTTAGTCTCACCAACCTCTATAGTCACCTGCACTTGTCATCTGTATTCTTCATCAGAATATATAGAGGACACTACGACTTGTGTACAGGCAGTAAAGGTCTGTCACAGGAAGGATAGAAGTAGGTAAAGATCTCCATGCTAAAAGCATTTGAGCTCTTCTTCTGTCAATCAAAAGAAATAATTTATTTAGGGTGGAGATACCCTTAAAAGTGGTAAGTCTTTATTCTATAGTATGGGTGTGGTTTGAGAATTGGATTCACAGAGGAAAAACTGCACCAAAGATATTATACTGTATATTATAGTCTGTTCTCGATGTCATAGTTTTGTAACAGGTTTATGATTGCACATCGACACATAGAACCGTAAGTATGTCTGTTAGTGAGGTACAAGAGAGGTATAGACCTTGGCAATGACACTGAACATGGAAGAACAGGCCTGTTCTGACACTAGAAGATTCTGCTTCTCATTCTGCTCTCTGGCAGACAGACTGGGAAAATGGTGTGTGACCCAAAGCCAGCACATTCCTGTCAGTTTACTCACTGAAAGAAAGAGTGTGAGTGGGGGAGAGAGGAAAGAACAGCGTATGAGAGAGAACAAAAGCTGTAGTGTAAGAGAAAACATTTACTACAAAGAAACAACTGGGTAAATGAAATTCAAAAGACCTGACACCTGTCAATCACTTTCTAGTACTGGGCTCAGCCAGCCCGACCCTTCATGTTCTCTCTCTTTGTGCCACTGTTTCCTGCCATTCCACGTTTTCTTTCGCTTGTACTCTACAGACTTCTTATTTTCAAGTGCTTTAGGCAGACTTTTCTAAACTTGCCACTGCATATTATTTCCTTTCCTATGGTCTCTTTTTTCCCTTGTTCTTTCTTTTGGTTTCACCACTACTGTTTCCCCTTCTTGCCTCCAGGTGCTTGCCTTCTTCATTTTCACTTTCTCCTTCTTCTTCACCAGTGACTTCTAATCTCTCTTCACCAGTGCATCTTGTACTCCCTTCACCATTCCCTCCTGATCACACTTCATCAGTGCCTCCTGTACTCCGTTCACTAGTGCCTTCTGATCCCATTTCATCAGTACCCCCTGTACTCCCTTTACCAGTAACTTCTAATCTCCTCTTACAAGTGCCTCCTGATCTTACGTCATCAGTGTCTCCTGTACTCCCTTCACCAGTGCCTCCTGATTCCCCTTCAATGGTGACTCCTAAGCTTCCTTTACCAGTAACTCCTGATCACCCATCACCAGTGACTACTAGTTATCCTTTCCCTGTGACTCCTGATCCCCCTTCACCGATGACTCCTCATAGAATCTTGGGGGTTGATTTACTAACCTTATAAACACGCCACGAACATGTATACACCTCTGTAGTGTGTTCCCTCCCAGCATGATCTATGGGAGGAATCTAGACACCTTTGTAGTGTGTACACACCCAGCAGGTATGTTGTGCAAAGCCCTGCATGAATTGCAAGGTGATGTTGTGTAAATTAGCTCTACATTGTGTTGCTTGCGTTGATGAATGCAGGAATGTAAATGCATGAGCTAACCATTTTTGTCTAAACTGTGAAGCAGCATTATATATGCATCATGTGCATGATTTTTCCATATATGGCATTAGTGGAAATATGCTTTTAGAGACTTTTTGGTTGATAAATACGTTGTGCTGTTTAGGTTAGTAAATCACCCCCTTGATCTCCCCTCACCAGTGATTCCCAAACTCCCCTAACCAGTAACTCTGGACCTCCTTACACCAGTGATTACCTGCTCTCCCTTCAGCAGTGACTTCTAATCTCCTCACACCAATAACTCCTAATATCCTCTTAACAGTGACTCCTGATGTCCTCTCACAACTGATGTCTGATCTTCTCTTACCAGTGATTACAGTGATCTTCCCTCATCTGTGAATACTGATCTCCCATCACCAGTGATTCTCTCCTGACGAGTCACTTCTGATATTCTCTCACCACTGATTCCTAATCTTCCATTATCTCTGACTTCTGATCTCCCCTCTCTAGTGATTCCTGATCTTCAGTAACCAGTGATTATTCATCTACCCTTCCCAGTGACTGTTCTTGTCATTTCTCTGTCTCCTAAACTCTCCTCTTTGCTTTTTCTTTTGCAATGTTTATACAGACCAGTGACATCCATTACATGTCTACAGATCCTATGTACAGTATATTCTGCTGTGGTATATTAAACAGATCAAAAGGGAGCAAATAAGAGAAGCTCATTGTTAGGGTGAAGGATACCCACATCCAGCCTTATGTGGAAAAATAATAGAGGCCACGGGAGCATTTACCTGTTGTCAGTCCTCCCTTGTTCTCTTTTCTGTCTTTACTCATACCTCAACAAAAGTCTCTCTATTGCTACTCCATCTGGGCTCTCTTGCTTTACCGTTGTTTTATTTTCCACTAGGCTTATCTCCACCGGTCCTCTGTGTATGTTTACTTCTTGGATAATTTATTTAGAATATTGTTTGTAAATGGTTGTAGCAGCTCCTGTGGAGTTGGCTTACTTCGAAGAGTAACAATTGAGTCTTGTTATACTGGTAGAAGGGTGGGGGGAACATTGTAGGTACATGTCTTTCTGATTACATTGGGAAGCTGAGCGATGGCTCCAGAGACAGCCTGGAAACATTAGGACCTCCTTATCTCTTCCTGTCACCTTCTAACCGTGTCCCCCTGCTTTGTCCTGTTAATGAGCACTGAGCATGGGATTTCCTCAACTAGAGGAGGGAGGTGTATATAATCCTGGTACATGGACATCTGTGAAAATACTTTATAAGGATCTGGCTTGTGTAAGCTTACCATTGCCTTTTACAACTATATAAAGTAATACTGCACTATTTTTACAGGCAAATGCATATATATGACCCAAAAACTACAGCTGGATCAGAATTAGAATATATTAATATTTGTGATGATAGCAAGATTTTTTTCAGGGTAAAAATGAAGAATGAGTCTTGTTGACTGATGTGTACAACAACTTTAATACATTCATATATTTTTTATGAGGGCAATTGTTATTGTGTCCAATGATATTACAGTTTAAATTAAAGTCTAAAGTTAATCTTCTTTCAGGAAAAGTCCACCCAAGTAACAATTACAAATACTACAAACAGGTGAGATATGCTATTTTTCTCCGAAAAAAAAATTGGTCATGTGGTCTCTGCCAAATGGGATGATCAAAGTTCAGAAACCCTGCTGGCTTTACCGGCCTAAGGGGTAGTTCACACCAGCCTCAGTGAGTTCCGACCCGATTCTGGCTGGTACGCACTGGATCGCATTCCGGCAGCTTCACTTTGTTTTGGGGCGGAAGGGGGCTCTGCGGTGCATTGAACTCAATGGCACCGCAGCCACGCCCTCCGGCCGCAAGTGAAACATGGTACATCAGTGCCTGCGTTCCGGTCCGATGCAGTAAGAAAAAATAGTGCATGTACTATTTTTCTGACTGCATCGGACCAGAACGCAGGCACTGATGTGCCACGCGTTCCTGTACGGCCAATCGCATTGCGGCCAGAGGACAAGGCTGTGGTGCGAATGAGTTCAATGCACCACCACGCCCCTTCCTGCCCACAACAAAGTGAGCTGGCCGGAATGCGACCCAGTTATATATTTATACCTTTGGAGAAGGGGGGCTGAAAACAGGAGGACACCTCCAACAGTATGTTTATAGATACATCTTTTCCTTATCCATTCATAAGCAAATACTTAAAATTCCACTATAACTTTATTTTTCCTGTTCATTGGCACCAAGACAGAACTGAATTCTGAAATCAGCAGCAAGAACACAAAGAGAAATTAAACAAGCAATTTGGTTGACTCATACTGGCAAAAAGTCACACATACAGCTGCCATATCAGAGCAAGAGGGTGATAAGGATGCAGGCCCTGTACCATGATGATACTAAACTGTATGCCTTCAGTTTTGGGTAGGGGCTTTAAGAGGGAGGCTCACTCAAAACATCAGGGACATCTTAGCAGCCCAGTGTGTTTTTTTTTTTAAAATAAAGAGAGAATTTATGTGCAACATATATGTCTGCAACCTGGGATTTTGAAAAGGGGCTTGTTTTGGCCACACACTTGAAGCATCTGCCTACTGATAAACGATATAGTGAGGTATCAGTGTGGAAGAAGGTGGCTTTGCCCCCCTTACCAGTCTTTATGCCCGTATTAATAAAAAAAAATAGAGGGTGGCTCCAGCATATCAGCCACCAGACTGCTTATAGTTTGCACATATAATTACACTGACTTTCAACAATAAAGTGAGCTTTGTTACTTGCACATCTGGACCAGGTCCTATTGGTAGTGAAGTAGTAAAGGATTTTTATATATTTGCATATAGAGATGCATATGAGTCTTTGGTAGTCCCCTTTTTTGATGAATTGTAATCTTTTATTAATAGATTGCAATACCCTGGGGTGACTCTGTCTTCATTACTTGGTAGTAGGTTGAGAGAGTAATGCCCGTGGAGGGAGTTTTAGTGATAGCAGGGCCCTCCTAACATCTTGCCTTGAATTGTAGTGTAACTGTACTGTCTTCCTTTTTTTTATATTGTGCATTGGTGCTAAATATCAGCCATAACATTATGACCACCTAATATTAAGTAGGCCCCCCTTTTGCTACCTAAACAGCCCTGACACATTGAAGCATGGACTACACTAGACCTCTGAGGGTTTTGCTGGGTATCTGGCACTGAGAAATCAGCAGCAGATCCCTTAAGTCCAAAAAGTTGCGAGGTGGGGCCTCAGTGGATCGGACTTATTGTTCCAGCACATCCCACAGATGCTCAATTAAATTGACATCTGGAGAATTTGGAGGCCAAGCCAACACCTTGAACTGGTTTGTATTCCTCAAACCATTCTTGCAGTGTGGTAGGGAGCATTATCCTGCTGAAAGAGGAATACTGTCATCAGGAATACTGTTTCCCTGAAGGGGTGCACTCGGACAGCAACAATGTTTAGGTAGATGGTCCTTACACTTGCCCATTTTTTCTGCTTCCAACACATCCACTTCAGAGACAAAATGTTCATTTGCTGCCCAATATATGCCACTCACTTCCAGATGCTAATGTAACAAGATAATCAATGTTATTCACTTCACCTCTCAGTGGTCATAATGTTATGGCTGATCAGTTTAGATCCTGTATAATATTAATAATAGTGTTAAGCACTCCCTAGACATAAATAAGCAGTTAACCCTTGCAGTATGGGGACAGCCCCACTGCAAGGGAAAATGTTTAATTTCCATAGAGTTGGGCTTTTAAAGCGGACCTGAAATCTGGAAGATGTGTTCACAAAAGGCAGGCAAAGGGGAAATGACTACTCACCACATTCCCTTTGGTCAACTTGAAGCTGATCTTTCCCCCATTACTGACCTACCATGCCTTGTTCTGCTCTGTGTCTCCGTGTGGGAGGTGGCAACCTTGGTGTGGGGCTTTGCTTCTTCATATCAGAGACCTAGCAAGGAGAATGGTGAGCAGTACAGCAGGCAAATATCACACCAAATCTCCTGAAACTAGCAGTCAGAGGCAGCAGTGCCTTAAAATCCTACTGCAGCTATACAGCTAGAGTACAGGCACAGATGGCAAGTAAAAGGTGACACCGGTTCTATCGCTTCCCTTCTTTATTCAGAACAAAACAGAAATAGTTGGCTGGATTTCCAATTTTAAAATAGAACACCAGCCAAAAGTTTTCGTTTTGTGTTTTCGAAATAGAAGCGGAGAGGTAAAATCTTGGTCTAACATGCAGGAAAAAACATGCAAGTTTTATAGCAGGTGGTCAACATCAGGGACATTTTCAGGGACAAATCTTAAAACTCAGAACTATCCATGAAGTCAAAGACACATGGCTATTGTTACATGTGTGTGTTTGACTCTTCTAGTGAAAACTTGTACTGCGGTTGGACAAACACAAACACGATTAATGAAAACCTGTAATTGGAGAAGTCCAGAGGGCTAGCATTGCTGCCCTCCAGAAAGTACCAGTTGCCTGGCTGTTATAATGACCTATTAGCTTAAAGGAGAACTATGAGGTGAGTGCTTTTCACTCACCTCATAGTTCTAGCCGACCTGTGACAATGAGACTGTCACAGGTCAGCTCAGTAGATCGAGAAGTGAGCGAACAGATACTGGCGTTCGCTCACCTCTCGATCCTGTCACAGCTCTCTGCCGTGACAGGGGAGGGGCTGGATTCCCTGCTACAATCCACCAGCGCTGTCTGGCGGAACGGACGGGGGAGGGGGCGGGTACAGCTGGCTCTGCCTCTAGATAGTCAGAGCCAGCTGTCACTCACGCAGCTGGGCGGATCCAGACATAATTGTGGGGATCTGCTTCAGCTGCGGCATCTCAGTATACCGCGAGCTGTAGCTCGCGGTATACTGAGCTTAGGGTGACGGGAGGACTCTAGTTTGTGTCCTCCCGTTACCCTAAGGAGAACTATGGGGAAAAGCCTTAACCCCATAGTTCTCCTTTAAAGGGTTATTAAACCCTCACTTTTTTGCATATATCTACTGCTGGCAAGCAGTAGATATATGCAAAAACTTTTTTTTAAACCCCAAACCTTCTGAAACGGGTTTAAACTTACCTGTGTCTTCGCCGCGTGCTCCCGTCCGAACATCTGAAGAGTCTCGGGCGGCCTCAACAGATCATGAGGCGGGCGCATGCGCAGTTCAGATGTTCGGCCGGGAGACGAGGAGAGACACAAGGTAAGTCTATGGAGCAGCGTGCACCCGCACAGAATCTGTGGGACATCAGAGAAGAGGAGGATATAGAGGAGTCAGCGCTGGATCGTAGACCTGCACCAGCGCTGGAGGGACAGCTGAAAAGGACAGTAAAGAAGAGGATGATCGAATAAAGAGGCATGATTTAAACCAGAACAAATATGCAGATCAGGAAGTCAAAAGAAAACCTTACCCGCATGCTTGTTCTAGATCTGTAATTCATAGTTGGTCAGGTTGAAAAAAGACACAAGTCCATCGAGATCAACCTATAAAGATATATTCAAAACATTGAAGCAAGTCAGTCATCATAGCAGCCAAGTAACTAGCCTGGAAGTCAGCAACAATAGCCTTCATATTTCTCTCATGACATACTGTATTTCCATTAAAGTACAATCACATCTGCAAAAGTGAGTCATATTTTAGGTTGACCGTATTGGGTTCCTTAAGCCAAAACCAACTGATTCATTGATCTGAATAGTATTGTTATATGTTTCCGTTACTCTGTCCTCCAACTTTCAATGTGAAGTTTGAAATATGAGGGAACATTGCCAAACATACAAAGATCAGGCTAGGCTGTCCAACCTAATTCAGTCGAAATTGCTTGTACATAGACATGGGTAAATGCCTATGATCATCTGTTCAGCACCTCTTTCTGCATGTCCTGGGAGGACAGAAGAATAGTTGCAAGATGACTGTATAAATATGGTGATTTGGTTATTATCTGACTGGATTTCCCGTCCTGACTAACTGATAGGTAAAGATTAGCTTAGTATTAGTTAGTCACATTTAACTGGACTTGTTCTGTAATCTTGAAAATATTTTCCCATTCATCCAAGGAGCCTTTTTTATTCCAACTGGTGTCAAAAACATACTGGGGTATGTTCCAGGCACTCATTAGAACTGAAGAAGCTACTTGAATCGATATCAAAACATCTTCAAAATTATAGAACAAGTCCAGTTGA
The DNA here is from genome assembly GCF_000935625.1 of Nanorana parkeri. Classification (NCBI taxonomy): domain Eukaryota; kingdom Metazoa; phylum Chordata; class Amphibia; order Anura; family Dicroglossidae; genus Nanorana; species Nanorana parkeri. The sequence continues at coordinate 1,141,482 of NW_017306489.1, forward strand.
ATGTGACTTCTAGGTCCAGTTGAACCACTTCTAGGTATGCCTGGATAACTGAGAACCTTCACAGCTAAAGATTATGGAGACAAATGAGGGGCAGCACATGGCTGTAGTAATTACCAAGAAACAAGGTATAAAACAACCTTTCTTTGATAATAAACATATTTCTTTTATCTGCCAATACTGTAAGTGGGGCTGATTTGTGAAACCTTGGTTTTGTCCCCAGCAATCAGATGCTGTGAGGTGAATGGAAGAAGCATTCTCAATAAGTGTTGTAGAAAACATAATTTCTTTTGCTCCATTCCCCTTAAATCACCCACATGAACACTGTATACCCTAAAGTGACACTAAACTCAGGAGTAAAGACTAAAAATGCATTCAAGTACCCTAACTATTAACAACAATGTGCCTTTTTGTGTATCACTCGGTTGTAGATCCTCAAAACTTCTCTAAATTTGAGCTGACACTGTCCTTCCTTCTGGAGGGTGGCTATTTTGGTTCCCCATGGTCCTCGTGTGTGTTGTAAAGTAGTCACCGATCACTAGCAGATGGACTACAATCTCACATTTAATTAACTAATTTGTATTGAGATTGTAGTTCATCACGGGAATGAGCTTGGAGCGGTGACTACTTTACAACACACACAGGGACCATGGGGAACAAAAGTAGCCACCCTCCAGAAGGAAGGACAGTGTCAGCTCCAATTCAGAGATGATTTGAGGATCTACAGCCGTGTGATACACAAATAAGATACATTTTTGTCACTAGTTTAGGTACTTGAATTCACTTGTAATATTTAATTCCTGAGTTTAGTGTCACTTTAAGCATGGGTGGGTTGCGTAAACAAGGAGCTTTAGAAAAAAGTGGAATTAGATGTAAGTTTCCAACCCACCAGATCTGCTGTGAACTCTTGTTACACTCTTGCTGGGTTTAGATTGTCTTCTAGTTATGATTTGTTAGCCTCCATGTTTGTAGTATTTATATACAGTATCTCATACATCTTAATGGGTTCAGGATATTGGATCTATTTAAGGTTTTAAGGCATATTTGTCTTCAGGTTCAAGGATTGTAAAGGTCTCTGAAGTTTGTGTTTGGGGTCTTATATAGGTCAGAGGAATTTACGTGACTCAAAGTGCAGGAAAGAGATACAAAATTTATGATCTGAGTTTTGTCCGGTACACAGTGGGAAAAAAACGTATCACAGCAAATAATCAGGGCAGGCAAGGTCCATGATTTCCCTGCATACTATGGGATGTACCTCTAAGCTGTGGCTCCTTCTCACTTGAAGAACTATTTATGTTATTAAAAACTTTTTTTTTAGATAGAGTAGGGAAGGGATAGGCCCCCTTGCAAGTTGGCCAGGCTGTCTATGTCCTCACTGGAGAGATTCACCCCTCTAATTGTACTTTGTGACCATTTTCCCTTAGAAAATCCCAGCCTGATCTTCCTTCCTCTAGGAGCACCTTAGAACCTCCTACCTGCTGTGCCCACCAACGTACACAGCAGATGTTCCCACTGTAAACCTAATTTTAACTCTCAGTTTGAATGTGACAACTTATTGGCACACAACCTTTAGTGGAGTTGCCCTTTATAGCTCACCCCCCCACCCCTCAGTGTAACACACATGTTAAAAAATACTTACCTTTAGTTCTCTCAGGAGATCTTCATGGTCCAGTGCTGGGCCCTGTACTTGCTGCTCAAGTGATGCGGCCCTATTCCTACCCATGGCTGGTCTGTACTTCTCTAGAGTAAGCACAGGATACGGCATGGACTTTTTTTGTGCAAGGCTCTGCAGTGCCAGACAGAGCAGTACAGTGATGATCTTCAGAGCAGGGCTAAAAGTAAGAATTTATCAATGTAGATTATACTGAGGAGGGTCAACTTAAAGGACAACTTTGAGTGTCCCTCCACACCAGGAAAGGGAGATGCCAGAAAAAGTGGACCTGTCAAAAGTAATTTTTAGGATACCAGAATGCATTTGGAGAAAAGACAGCACATACGCCTCCGTGAATTGCCATCTCTAAAAAAAAGTTAATGTATTTCTCTTTCTATAAAGGCAGTAGAAGGGCATAGTGCATGTAAGGCCTGGTTCACACCTGGGCGTTTTACAGCGCATTCCTACGCGCTGTAAAACGCTCAACATGTGAAAACCAATAATTGCCTATAGGCATGGTTCCCACCTGGGCGTTTTAAATCGCGTAGGAACGCGCTGTAAAACGCCCTACACCCAAAGAAGTACAGGAGCTTCTTTTGGGGCGTATTTGCCACGCGTATCCATTAGGATACAGCCGGATAGCCCTCGTAAACGCGCGTTTCTGTTACCGCAAATCGCAGTAAAACCGTGCAACACGTAACGCGCAGCAAACGCGCATATTCCGTACGCCCAGGTGTGAACCCAGCCTAATATTGGAACTGAGTATAAGCAATTGGCAGTGGTTGGGGAGAGTGCTATCTTATCTCTGATCTGATGGTTCCTGTCACATCTGAAAGAGATAAGTGTGTCTGTGTCACTAATGGTGTCAGTCCCAGAGGAAGCTCAGATCCTTTCGGTCATCCTGTCCCCTTGAAGTGTTAGATGTCCCACGCTCCCTCCCTCTTGGTCTTCCTACCATTCTCTTTATTAATATTACGGTCTCTGGTACTCGCTGCCAACTCCAGAGAATGCTCCAGGCTTCCTTAGCAGGAAGAGAACAGGATGCTGACAGACGGACAGTGACGTGGACAGAGAGGAGACACTAGAAGTGCTAGCCGCACAGTTTATTCTTGAGCTTGTCTGTGCCAAGTGTTATGTCTTTTCATGGAAAGGATGAAGACGACAAACAGTGAAGGGGAGGCAACTGCAATGATAGAGACCTTTACCGCTAATTTGGTTGCATCCTCCTACAAACAGGTGCTTCAGCCCAATACAATGATCAATGTGCATCACAAAAGCCACAAATTAACAAGACAGAACGTTTTAGTCATTAACATGCAGTGAAAATAAGTTTATACGTGCCTGCTTTTTTGCTGATTGGATAAAGTCTTCCCCAGTGGGTTCCAGGCTAACAAACCATTCCATTCCACACAGTTTTATCCACAAAGACCTGCACAATACTAAAAGGCCATTGTAAAGCTAGACATAAGACAAAGGACAGATTTGCATGCACAATCGAACTGTATCATGAAGTCTGCAAACAAAGTTTCTGCTCTAAACCGGAATGGTCACACAAGCTTTCCTGTTTATGCATTGGAAAATAGAATGAGAGATGCATGGTTTCATGGATGGCTTCTAAACTGTCCAGTCACCATCTCCTAAAGGCATGTCTGAGGGTATTTTAGGAATAAAAGATGTCTACCCAAACCAACAAAACAGCATGATTGGGGGGCTGTCATCTAATATTTATGGGCACCCTAAGTATTGGAAGCTGTTGGCAGCAAGATCCAACTAAATGCATTTAAGCTAGTAACTAGAGTAAGAACCTCAATTTGACTTGGCATCCGCAACTTGCCATTCCCTATACAGTAGCATTTAGGCTAGGAGAAGGAAAGGAAGAACAGAGATCAAATCAGGTGTAATGTCAGCAAATGTGCTAACAAAAAACATGCTGATAGCAGCAAGTTGGTTGACCTCACCAGTCTGCTGCTGTCCTTCCATTGTTCAGTCAGTAGGCTGGAGGTGGAGATAGGACACCGCAGTATTACTTAACTAGTGTCATCCGCCTGTCTTTGCTATATGGCAGGGCTGTGTAAATCTCAGGCCTGGGTGGAAAGTAATACAAGTCCTTTGGCAATCCCTATATGTATGTGACTTCATCTGTTTGCCTTGAACTATTATTGGTATATAGAAAACACTATAACCGTTCTAAAATGAAATTGTTCAATTAGTCTGATATGTTTGTAATCCAACTCCAGATTTCACAGTGATCCTCATATTATTATACAGGATTTATATAGCACATACAGTTTGTGCATCACTTTATAATAAAAGGAGGACATTACAATTACAATACAATTCAACACAAGATGGTTAGGAGGGCCCTGCCCACGAGGGCTTACAATCTAAGAGGGAGGGGCAAGTGATACATGAGGAGGTAGCTGTGTGGGGATGAATTGTTTGAGAAAGAGTTCCGTGGTTAGTTTGAAGTGTGATAGGCTTCCCTAAAGAGATGAGTCTTTAGTGATCGACGAAAGGCAGTCAGAGTGGGAGATAGACGGTCAGGTTGGGGTAAGGAGTTCCAAAGAATGGGAGAGGCTCTAGAGAAGCCCTGGAGGCGAGCATGGGAGGGGTTGTCGAGGGAGCTAGAGGTATGTGGTATGAATGGGTCTATTACCTAAAGAATGTCCTTTGTACCTAAATGTCTCTGCTTGATGAGTCACCAATCCAATTCAAACTTCCAAGGCAGGTGTGAATCTGTTTGGTAGATGTGAGGAACTTTAGTGTTCACAATTTGATACATAAGCCTTTTGTATATAAGAGACAGGTGGGTGTTTTTGGGAATACCTCTACATATATTTAAACACGGGTGGAAAAAGGGGTTCCCAGATCATTGACGAGAGCCAGAATGGACAGTAACAGTACAATACTACAGCTGTGCTTAGATACAACCTGCAGCCCTGAGCAAGAACACAACCAGAGTAGGCTCCTTGGTCTCTCAGATATACAGTAATCCCACTCTATCAAAGTGTTAGAGTCCACTCTGCATGTGAAGATTCCTTTGAAATCTGACTACACTGTATTGCATAGAATTCTGATTTAAGTGAATTCAATGGACTTTCTTTGATGGGAAGCTTCATATATATCTGTAAATGTTATTAGTAGCTGTTACATAAAAGAACTTCTCATGCGATAGGTGTACAGGTTAATGAGTTTGATTTTTGTGCTCCGCACAGGTTCATGCTCACATTATCAGCTACTTGAAGAAGGAAATGCCGTCCGTATTCCGTAAAGGAAACAAGAAGAAGCAGCTAATTGCAGAGTTACCTGTTATTTATGCCAAAATACAGCTAGAACATCACATCTCCCCTGGAGATTTTCCCGACTGTGCCAAAATGCAGGTAAGTCCATGCAGACTTAGCTTAGGTTAAGACAAAAGCCCACCTTGGATGCTATTTTAAATCATATTTTTCATATAAGGTGCCAAGGACGTGAAGGGAGAGGGTTGCAATGGAAATGTGTGGTTGTGACAGGTTTTCGTTAACCAGGTCCTCTGTTTTTTTGTTAAAGCACTGCAAAGTGGCAGTGAGTGCAGGGCAATAAATAGCAGTCATCTCATGACAGCATTCCATATCTCAGAAGTAGAAAACAGTTCCATTTATTCTTCTGCAAAGTGCTCTGAAAAGTCAGTTTAGTCCTCATAATCACTGCTTGACAACCAGCACTAGAATGCTCACTTCCCTGCCTGAGGTTATTGGCTGTCTAGCAAACTGAACAGCACATGAATCTGTTCTGCTGGCTAACCACCAGCAACAGGGAAGCCCACAGTGCTAATATTAAACTGAGATTAAACTCTCTGGGGGTTTTTTTTGCATGTATGTTCTGCTAACAAGCAGTAGATATATGTAAAAATTTTTTTTTTTAAAGTTACCAAAAAGGGTTTTACTGATCTGTTTTTTTGCTGCTCGCTCCCATCTGAAGAGCTGAAAAATTATCGAGCGGCCGCGAAGGATCATGGGCCGGGCCCATGCACAGTAGAGATCTTCAGCTGGGAGAAGAGGAGAGACACAAGGTAAGTCAATGCAAGCAGCCCGGCAGCATGCATGCGCGCAGACTCTGCGGCACAGAAAGAAACAGCAGTCAGCGCTGGATCAGAGACCGGCACCAGCGCCGGGGGGAGTCCTGAAAACTACTGGAAAGAAGAAGATGATCGGATCAAGAGGCATAATTTAAGGTAAGTCCTTAGAGCAACATGGGGGGGGGTTATCCTTTATTGTAACTTTAAGTAGAAACTGCTACATTAAAATCTATGTAGGCAGCTGTGGGGAGAGGCAAAGGAGCTTGGTCAGCACAGACCGTGATTAGACATTCCCAGAAAAGTAGTTAAATTTGCTAGCAAGTTCAGATGCACATTGCAAATCAATAAAAATTGTTTATAGAAACGATAAACGCTGGAAGCAGGTATTTAGAGTAACTGATTTACATTTTTTAAAGGAGAACTATGAGGTGAGTGAAAATCACTCATCCTCATAGTTCGAGCCGACGCGTGACAATTAAACTGTCACACGTCGGCTCAATAAATCGGGAAGTAAGTGAACACATACCGTCGCTCGCTCACTTCTTGATCATCTCCCCGCAGAGAGCCGTGACTGTCAGTCATCGCTCTCCGCAGGGATTCCCCCCTCCCCTCTCAGATCCTCCAGTGCTGACTGGAGGAACAGACGGGGGAGCGGGCGGGTACAGCTGGCTCTGCCTCTAGATAGGCAGAGCCAGCGTCATTCACGCAGCTCGGTGGATCTCGACAGCATTGACGGGATCCGTCCCGGCTGCAGCGGTCTCAGTATACCGCAGCTCTCGATATACTGAGAATTGGGTCACAGGAGGATGCTAGTTTATGTCCTCCAGTGACCCTTAAGAGAACTATGGGGGAAAACACTTACCCCACAGTTCTCTTTTAAAGAACATGGGAGTATGTGTATTTATGACCTGAACTGCGAAGATGGTGCATGTGCAGTGTGATTGGCCAGCATTGCTGGTGTCAGGCCAAATGGCAAACCTATTTTCAGAACATACATCTGTCAAATTAGCTAAACGTTCCAGAACAGCACTCACAAGAACAGGCAAAGCAGTTTCCACTATAATGAAGCATGGGTGCGCTGTTTGTGTCTACTATGTGACAGCCCTGTGCACATTTATTGGCAGTAATAATGTGCCAAAGGCTACCATGCCTGAATCCCATATGGCAATAAGTGATTTTTTGCAGCAATGCCTAAACAGAGAAAGCAATAATTCAGTTTTATAAATGCTCTTTTTATATCGCTTTTTTCTTTTTTTTTTTATCACTCAACAGGAGCAGCTAATGATTCATGACTTCACAAAATTTCATTCATTGAAGCTAAATATGATTGATATTTTGGATGGGATGCTGACAATTGACATTGCAAAACTCATGCCACTGCTGAAGCAGGAAGACTTGGATACTATTGACAATATAGTACAAGGAGGAGCCTTTGAGGGAACCCACAATGGTCCTTTTATGGAAGGCTCTATTGATGGAATCTTTGAAGGCCTTGATGATGAAGACTGGGTAGTTACCAAAGACAAGTCTAAATATGATGAAATCTTCTTCAACTTGGCACCCGCTGATGGCAAATTAACTGGCACCAAAGCCAAAAACTGGATGATTACCACTAAGTTGCCCAATTCTGTACTAGGCAAGATATGGAAGCTTTCTGATGTCGATCGGGATGGTATGCTGGATGATGAAGAGTTTGCCTTGGCAAGCCATTTAATTGAAGTTAAACTGGATGGGCATGGTCTACCCTCAGAATTACCTAACCACCTGATCCCACCATCCAAGAGGAGGCAGAAAGGTTCTGCTGAATAATTCCACCAAGTTATGCTTTCATGCTTATAATTTTGTTTTTCAATCCTTCCTTTGTTGCCAAAACCCAACCTTTTGCATGTTCACAAACTTAATGTCCGTCACCAGAACAGGTTGACAGGAACATTGATACTAACACAAGTAAATTGTCTTTGAATACACTTTGTCTGCTTAAATAATACAATACATTTCGTCCTGTGCAACTGAAGCTCAGATCTCTGTCATCAACTGGCAAGAATAGTATAATAGTGAAGATATTAAAGAGACATTCCACCAATGTGCCACTAAGGCTCCTCAATAACACAAAGAACCCTTGCAGATCACATCCTATAGACCAATTGTAACAGTACTTGCAATGTTCTGCACATCTTTTTGTCCTGTATTGTTTGATATATTCATCCATGATAACCCACGCTAGAAAATAACCGTTGAGCTTTATATCTTCTGCTTTTCTCACTGAATGAAAGATGAGCTGCAGGTCACCTTTGTGCCTTATTGCTTTAATATACATATATATATACTGTATGTTTGTATACATAATTGCTAAATATTACCACAGGGAATCTGTGGCCAAGGAGAGAATGAATGTATTTGAAAAAAGAGAGTATTTTGTAATGCAAAAGAATGGGATTGGAGAAAGTGATACATTGGATGAAAACAATTTCAAGGGGTTCAAATAGATATGAATATATAACATTTTTATGTAATTTCTCCTCATTCTGGTGCATTTTGATGTCAGATATTACAAACCAACATCTAACAGCTTCTTTAGGAATAATCCCACTTGCTGCGACCACAACATAAGGGTCTCACTTCCCTAGTAGATTTTTTGTTTTACTTAAAGGAGAACTATGAGGTGATTGATTTCCACTCATCCTCATGGTTAGAGCCAACCTGTGAAATGGAAACTGTCACACGTCGGCTCTATTGATCAGGAAGTGAGGGAACACATACCGCCGATCTGCTCACTTCCCGATGATCTCCCTGCAGAGAGCGGCGACTGTCAGTCATTGCTCCCTGCAGGGATTCCCCCCTCTCCGATCCCCCAGAGCTGATTGGAGGAATGGACGGGGGAGTGGGCGGGCACAGCTGACTCTGCTCTAGATAGTCAGAGCTCGCCGTCAATCAGCCAGCTGGGTGGATCTCGATAGTATTGTTGGGATCCGTCCTGGCTGCGGCGCTCTCAGTATATCGCAAACTATAGCGCGCTATATACTGAGCTATGGGAAATGGGAGGACGTTAGTATATGTCCTCCCCTGACCCTGAAGAGAACTATGGGATAAGAAGGTTACCCCTTAGTTCTCTTTTAAAGAAGATCTTCAGGAAAACACAAACAAGCACTTAACCCTTGCATTGCAGGGGTAGCCCCGCTGCAAGGGTTAAAAAAAAATCCTGGAGTTCTTCTTGTAATGTAAATGGGAATACAGCAGAAGAGAGACTCTGTGTCTGAGAGGTAAAGAGTGGAGGAATTATGACAGCGAGATTTATGACCTGGACTCCATAGGAAGTCAGAGCATTTAGCCTAGTAACACCCTCAGCCGAAAAATATACATTTCAAGTGGACGGCGTAATAAAGTTGAATTCCACCCAGTTTAAGTTTTATTTTGGCAGAATGCCCTCTGGCTTCTCATATCCCTTATAGCCTCCAATGGCAAGATTCTCCTGCAGTTGTTTGTGCCCCTATCCCCTCCCACAAGGCAATAAGGAAGGAATCACCCACTCATAGCTGGGGATCCCCAATTATTTACCCTTCAAATCACTGTGACTCCATCATTTGATTCTGTATTGCCTACAGCAATCAGCACAACTGCAAACTCTGGTAAGGATATCTAAAGTGCTGGTGACGTAAGAAGTCAGCAAGTGATTCAGCATCAAAAGCATGGACAGTTTTGTGTGGAGATGGCCTTTTAGTAAATAAAGGTAAAGGAGCTGGAAAGTGCTTGCAAGATCTAATTACTCTGAAGCCATCCTAAATCCAATTCTAACATGCACACTTGACTACTATATAATACTGGTGCTTACAAATGAAGTATACCCACTATTGGATATTAATATATGTCAAAAGCAAATATATTTCTGAGCTAAACAGTAAGTCTGAATTATCAATAAAATGAAGTGTATATAAATAAAATGTTTCTTCAGCAAGTTATTTGTCCTACTGTTTTGCTGTTTTGCTGACGGCTGTCACCTTTGAAATACTTTGGGCAAGGCAATGTTCTTTTCATCTGAATGCTGAAGCTTTAAAGGAGAACTATGAGGTGAGTGCTTTTCACTCACCTCATAGTTCTAGCCGACCTGTGACAATGAGACTGTCACAGGTCGGCTCAGTAGATCGGGAGGTGAGCGAACACATACCGGGGTTGCTCGCCTCTCGATCCTGTCACGGCTCTCTGCCGTGACAGGGGGAGGGGCTGGATTCCCCTCTCCCCGCTCCGATCTGCCAGTGCTGACTGGCGGAACGGACGGGGGAGGGAGCAGGTACAGCTGGCTCTGCCTCTAGATAGGCAGAGCCACCTGTCACTCACGCAGCTGGGCGGATCCCGTCATCTACATCGGGATCCGCTCCGGCTGCGGTGTCTCAGTATACCGCAAGCTGTAGCTCGCGGTATACTGAGCTTAGGCTAACGGGAGGACGCTAGTTTGTGTCCTCCCGTTACCCTAAGGAGAACTATGGGGAAAAACACTGACCCCATAGTTCTCCTTTAATAGTCTTGTAATTAAACTCTGTGAGCTGCACTAAAGAATCATGGAGGCTGCCATAGTTGACCTTCCATTGGGAGAATACTAATTCCCTGGCTAACATGTGAATCCAGTGGTTCCAGTGCGTTCTGAGCCCTCAACCTAAACAAGTATTCAAATTAGTAGCTATGACTCCACCTTGACATTCCTGATCTGCAAGCTTGTTCTGGGTCAGTATCTAAGAAATTATTGAAGTCAGGGTCTGAGAGGCAACTACAATTTTCAAAGGAAGGTTTGCAAAGGCAGAAAATCTGAAAATATATGGCTATAAAGCATAAGGGCAAATAATAATGAAACACCCCATGCTGCATACATGCCGGTTTAAAACTGTGGAGACGGTCATCTTGGTAAAGAAGGAGGGTTTTGATTCCTCATTACAGGGCAGCCCCTCATTAACTGGTGATCTGATGACTAGGGGTGTATTTTTAAGAAGCAGTAAGTAGGGTTGATGAAGCACAGATCCGCAAAATGAATGAAGTAGAAGCAGTAAGTTCCTTGCACTGCGGGATATCGGGTAAAGCTTCCTCCTTGGCTTTCAGAAGAGCAGTGAGCAGCACAATAGTGATATTGCTACCCTTCAGTCCACATCTCATAAGACTAGCAGTCAGACACAGCATTGCCTTAGATCAGTGGTTCTCAACCTGTGTAACCTCAGGACCCACATTTGTCCTTGGTTATTAAGTTGTGACCCGAGTCACACAACGCACTGGAACACACGGCATTGCGGTACCGTGCCTTCCGGTGTGGGTGATTCAAATGAATGGTAATGCAACACACCTCCCACACCAGAATGTGTGGTAGGTGCGATTGCATGGCAAGATGCGTTAATCGCACGGGACTCTGCGATGAAAGCACTGTACTAGTGTGAACGGGCCCTAAAAAACACTAAACAGACACACACAACCACAGACACAATCTCACACACTAACAGACAATCTCACACGCACATGCGTACTCCACAAAAAATATAATTTTGGGTTGTTTTTTTAAGATCCACCCAGTCTCCCTATCTTATGAGAACTGGAGTGGATCCTCAGCCTAGCTCCAGTGTGGGCTGCTGTGCTGGAGCTCCATCCATATGTGCATTTCTTGTACAGCTCCCTCGTGTGCCCTGTAGAGGTGCCAGGAGCCAGAATGTGACGTCACTCTGGTCCAGGTACCTCTACAGGGCCCATGGGGGTGCTGTGAGCAATGCAGGTATAGATGGAGCCCCCTCACGGCCATAGCCCCATCCCGCCCCACCTCAAGCTGACACTCTACACCGGGCAGCATATTTTGAATGGCTGCTTGGTATGAGAACTGACAGTGCTGCGCTAGAGGGAGGCTGAGGAGCCTCTCACCTAGAAAAGTGGAAGGCATGTGTGACCCACTGAACACTGGGTCACGACCCACTTTTGGGTCACGACCTACCAGTTGAGAAACAAGGCCTTAGATCATCTCGCTCTGCAGACATACAGTTATGAGTCTACAGATCAGAAGTGCCTAGGCATAGTTACATGTTGGGAAATGCACTGCTCCTTTTTAGAAGGATTTCAAGACAAAAGGTAATTTTTTTTCACTGTATGGCTTAGGCACAATTAACATTACTAACTTTTTGAGTTCAGGTTTACTTTATTCCGAAATAATTAACATACTGTATTTAAATAGGCAAACTTATTTTACAACTATAGTTTTCCTTTAAAACAGGGACAGATCTTTTAAATTTTGGGCACAGTTGGTTTAACTATGAAATGTGGGAAGAATACAGGCATGGGAATATCCTCCGAGGAAAATAGAAACTTGGCAAACACTAAGAAAGCTAAAAATGCTGATAGCAACATAAGCAAAATGGAATGTGGGCACTATGTCACCAACCTAGGGCAGAACTAACATTTTTATGAACTTTTATGTATTTACAAATTATAAACAGAAAA
>NW_017306489.1:1155316-1156178 GCF_000935625.1 Nanorana parkeri
TATACAAATATAACCCTTTAGCTATCTATCATTTATTTCACAAAAGATCTTCACTATTGCATACCTGTACCATGTCCTGCAAAACCTCAGGGCCTATTTTTTACTTCTGCTTGACCCTTTCCTATTTTCCCACATGTCGGGGACCTTATCATATCCATTTCATGCATTCATTCCACCTGAGGTTAAAAGAAGCACATCAGTCGCCAAAGTTGGTGGGGACACAATGAAGAGATCTCGCCGTTGCAACCTCAAGACCTGTAACAAGCCATTGGTCCCTTAGACTTGTCTTTAAGGAGGAACTTACTGAACACTGGAAGCTGTGGCAAAAAAAACCAGCAGAGCGTAAAGCCCCAGCCATTATCTGTGGTCTCCCTGTAGCTGATCTTTCCATGTTTCTAACTTACCATAACAAGCCATGTTCAGCACTGTCTCTCTGTGTGGAGGCAGCCATCTTTGTAGAGGCAGGGCTTTTGTTTCCTCATGTCATAGCCTCCAGCAAGGAGAACAGTAAACAGCACAGTAGTAAAATCACCAAATCTCACTCCAAACCTCCTGAGACTTAGGCCTCGTTCACACCGGATGCAGTGCTGATTCTGGCCAGAATGCACTGCATCGCATTGCGGCCAGCTCACTATGTTGTGGGGCAGGAGGGGGCGTGGCGGTCCATTAACCTCTTGCCGTCCGCCCGTAGTAAAAAAACGGACGGACGGCACTGCAGCATCTGCGGGTTGCCGTCTCCAGACGGCAATTTTTTTCTGCTCGCGCGCGCCCCCTAGCGGGCACGCACGGGCAGAAAAGACCCGCTAAATGCACACACCCGTTACCGGGTGTTTCACATATAGGCGATCGGCGGGTCCATAGC